>NC_069501.1:971734216-971896716 GCF_027579735.1 Bombina bombina | reverse complement strand
GTTGTATGTGAGCCAGTTTCAAAAGCAGTCATATCCTTTGTCAATTAGATCTGATTGTGTCCGTACTTTTTCATTAACTATTATGAATTGAATTGGGATGTCGTGGTAAAAAGTGCCGGGGGCATCCATTATCTATTAGTAAAATTAGGGGAGATGGTTTAGATGAAATGTTAGGGAATCTGTTTAGGACAAGTTCCCATATTTGGTAAGTTTCCGCTATCAATGGGAATTTAAATGTCTGTGAAGTAGGTGATTTCTCTAAGTTCCAGCAGATTCTGCCTAAATGAGAGGTGTTTGAGATTGAGTGCTCTAATTGTACCCACCTTTTATGATAATAGTGTATGCACCAGTCGACAATTCTTTGTAGAAATATGGCTTGTCGATACAAAGTTATATTGGGTATCCCTAGACCCCCTTGGAGTTTAGGAGTTTGCATAGTTTTTTTGGTTTATTCTTGGTGGTCTCCTGTTCCATACAAAATCGCTAAAAGCTTTTTGTAGACTAGGGATGTATGTTTTTGGTGACTTGATTGGTAGGGCTTGGAGTACATATAAGAGTCTAGGGAATACATTAATTTTGAGTACATTTATTTTACCTAGCCATGATAATTTTTTTCTATTGTAGTCCTGATTCGATTCCTAAGTAATGTAAGGAGTGGGGGCACCATGTAAATGGGGTTAGCCTTTTAACTTTATCTAATGTATTATTGTCTAGGTTAATATTTAGGATTTCTGATTTAGTAGTGTTTATTGCAAAATTGAAAAGTGATTTAAAATTTTGGAATACTTGCTTTAGTGGGGGTATAGATGTTATTGATGTGTCTGTGAAAGAAAATAAGATATTGTCTGCAAATAGAGACATTACGTAGGTTTGGGAAACTATTTTTATTCCTTTGATAAGCGGGTTTTCTCTAGTTTGTGTTGCTAGGGCTTCTATAAAACAAGCAAATAACAGAGGTGAGAAAGGCACCCCTGTCGTGTACCATTGGATATGGTGAATGAGTTTGACAGGGTTCCATTTATTAGTAATTTTGCGTTGGGGTGGGAGTATAATGAAAAAATTCTAGTCAGAATCTTAGAACCAAATCCCATGTGAGTTAATGCTGAACGCAAAAAAATCCCAGTCAACACGGTCAAAGGTCTTTTCTGCATCTATAGACAGAAGTATTCCTGGGATTCCTTTGGCTTGAGTAAAATTAATAAAGTTTAAGGCCCTGACCGTGTTGTCTTTAGCTTTTCTTATTGGGATGAATCCCACTTGGTCTTAGTGGATAAGGTCTGGGAGTATAAGGTTTATTCTATTTACCAGTATTTTTGCATATAGTTTCACGTCTGTATTTATCAGGGAGATTGAGTGGTAGTGTGTTGGCTGGTCTATAGATTTTTTGGGTTTGGGTAATACTATAATGTGGGCTTCTAAAGACCTGGATGAGAGTTAAACAAACTTTAATACATATTAATAAGCTCTCTTATTACTTTAACCCCTTCGTGACCAGACAATTTTTCTATTTTCTTACAGTTAATAACCAGGGCAATTTTTACATTTCTTGCTTGTTGTAATTTTTCATCTCACTCATTTACTGTAACCACACATATTATATACCGTGTTTCTTGCCATTAAATGGACTATATTATTTTCATCATATCTTATAATTTACCATAAAAAAATGATAAAATATGATGAAAAAAATAAAAAAAAAACACTTTTTCTAAATTTGAACCCCAAAATCTGTTACACATCTACAACCACCAAAAAACACCCATGCTAAATAGTTTCTAAATTTTGCCCTGAGTTTAGAAATAACCAATGTTTACATGTTCTTTGCTTTTTTTGCAAGTTATAGGGCAATAAGTACAAGTAGCACTTTGCTTTTTTCAAACCATTTTTTTTTTCAATATTAGCGATAGTTTCATTGTAACACTGATATCGGTCAGGAATCCCTGAATAACCCTTCACATGTGTATATTTATTTGTAGTAGACAACCAGAAGTATTGATCTAGGCCCATTTTGGTATATTTTATGCCACCATTTCACCGCCAAATGTGATCATATAAAAAAAAATCATTAACTTTTTCACAAACTTTAGGTTTCTCACTGAAATTATTTACAAACAGCTTGTGCAATTATGGCACAAATGGTTGTAAATGCTTCTCTGGGATCCCCTTTGTTCAAAAATAGCAGACATATATGGCTTTGGTATTACTTTTTGGTAATTAGAAGGCCGCTAAATGCCGCTGCGCACCACACTTTTATTATGCCCAGCAGTGAAGGGGTTAATTTTTAATTGTTGGGTTAATTTTAGCTTTAGTGTAGAGATCAGCATTCCATCTGACACATCCCACCCCCTGATCCCTCCCTGACCTCTCTCAAACAGCTTTCTTCCCTCCCCACCTCACAATTGTCGCCGCTATCTTAAAGGGACACTGAACACAATTTTTTTCTTTTGTTATTCAGATAGAACATGCAATTTTAAGCAACTTTCTAATTTACTCCTATTATCAATTTTTTTTTCATTGTCCTGGTATGTTTATTTGAAAAGCAAGAATGTAAGTTTAGATGCCGGCCCATTCTTGTGAACAACCTGGGTTGTCCTTGCTGATTGGACAGCACCAATAAGCAAGTACTGTCCATAGGCCTGAACCAACAATTTGCTGGCTCCTTAACTTAGATGCCTTCTTTTTCAAATAAAGATAGCAAGAGAACAAAGAAAATTTGATAATAGGAGTAAATTAGAAAGTTTCTTAAAATTGCATGCTCTATCTGAATCATTAAAGAAAAAAATTGGGTTCAGTGTCCCTTTAAGTACTGGCAAAAAGTCTGGCAGTACTAAAATAAAAGGCTACCTATATGCCACCATCTTGGGTACTGGCAGCTGTCTACCACTACCCACTTTGCAATAAAATTTAGCAGTTTTTTTTTTTTAGATAAACCCACTTTTTCCGTAGTGTAGCATCCCCCCCTCAGTACCCTACCCCTTCCCAGATCCCTTAACCAGCACTTATTCCCCCCTCCCTCTCTCACCTTCCCTTACACTTGCTGATTTGCTGTTTTGTGTAGCGGTCACGCACGTGCAGGCTCCTGCCAAACCCCCCACCCCCTGGTGGGCACTCCCAGAACTCAGATCCCTGCTTGCCGGACCTGCTCCAGCAATGGTCCACCCACCCACCTCCCTCGTATCCCTCCCATGCCACCAACGATCTGCACCATCGCTGGCCGATGCAGAGAGGGCCACAAAGTGCATTGCTGCTTAAAAAAAGGGTATTGCAGGATGCCACAATATTAAGGCATTGCTGCAATACCCTGAAAGCAGCTGGAAGCGATCATGATCGCTTCCAGCACTTGAATCACCAGAGAACGTGCCAGGCACGTCGTTGGTCGTTAACAACCATTTTTTGTAGGACATGCCATGCACATTGTTGGTCGTTAACAACCATTTTTTGTAGGACGTGCCTGGCTAAAGGCACATAAAACCTATTTTTTTTCTTTCATGTTTCAAATTCAGATATTTTCAAATTGACTTCTATTATCTAATTTGCTTTGTTCTGTTGGCATCCTTTTTTGTAAAGCATACCTAAGTAGGATCAGGAACAGCAATGCACTACTGGGAGCTAACTCCTGATTTGTGCCTGCATACATTTACTTCTTGTAATTGGCTCAACTAGTGTGTTCAGCTAGCTCCCAGTTAGGCATTGCTGCTCTTTCATCAATGGATACAAAGAGAATGAAGCAAATTGTATAAATTGGAAAATTGTTTAAAATTGTATAAGCTCTCTGAATCATGAAAGGAATAAATTGGGTTACATGTCCCTTTAATGGCCATTTGCATTTTATGTACATATATTGTGGACCATTATCTTTTCATTTATTTATTTATTTATTTTTTCTACTTGATATTTGCAGTGTGGTTTCATCTTGCTTTTTGTTTGTTTTGTATTAGTTTACATCTACAGATATTCGCCTTTCTTAGGCCTAGATTTGGACGGCTAGATTTGGAGTTTTGTCGGTAAGGACCCGCGTAGCTAACGCCGGCTTTTTTCTGGCCGCACGATAAAAATAACTCTGGTATTGAGAGTCCATATAATGTCAGAGTTAGGCTCCAAAAAAGGAGCGTAGAGCATTTTTAACGCAACTTCAACTCTCGATACCAGAGTTGCTTACGGACGCGGCCAGCCTCAAAAACGTGCTCGTGCACGATTCCCCCATAGAAAACAATGGGGCTGTTTGAGCTGAAAAAAAACCTAACACCTGCAAAAAAGCCGCGTTCAGTTCTTAACGCAGCCCCATTGTTTGCTATGCGGAAACACCTCCTAAGTCTGCACCTAACACCCTAACATGTACCCCGAGTCTAAACACCCCTAACCTTACACTTATTAACCCCTAATCTGCCGCCCCCGCTATCGCTGACACCTGCATTTTATTTTTAACCCTTAATCTGCGCTCCGTAAACCGCCGCTACTTACATTATCCCTATGTACCCCTAATCTGCTGCCCCTAACACCGCCGACCCCTATATTATATTTATTAACCCCTAATCTGCCTCCCACAACGTCGCCTCCACCTGCCTACACTTATTAACCCCTAATCTGCCGAGCGGACCGCACCGCTACTATAATAAAGTTATTAACCCCTAATCCGCCTCACTAACCCTATAATAAATAGTATTAACCCCTAATCTGCCCTCCCTAACATTGCTGACACCTAACTTCAAACATTAACCCCTAATCTGCCGACCGGAGCTCACCGCTATTCTAATAAATGTATTAACCCCTAAAGCTAAGTCTAACCCTAACACTAACACCCCCCTAAGTTAAATATAATTTTAATCTAATGAAATTAATTAACTCTTATTAAATAAATTATTCCTATTTAAAGCTAAATACTTACCTGTAAAATAAATCCTAATATAGCTACAATATAAATTATAATTACATTGTAGCTATTTTAGGATTAATATTTATTTTACAGGCAACTTTGTAATTATTTTAACCAGGTACAATAGCTATTAAATAGTTAAGAACTATTTAATAGTTACCTAGTTAAAATAATTACAAAATTACCTGTAAAATAAATCCTAACCTAAGTTACAATTAAACCTAACACTATACTATCATTAAATTAATAAAAAAAAATACCTACAATTACCTACAATTAAACCTAACACTACACTATCAATACATTAATTAAATACAATATCTACAAATAACTACAATGAAATAAACTAACTAAAGTACAAAAAATAAAAAAGAACTAAGTTACAAAAAATAAATTTTTTTTTACAAACATAAGAAAAATATTACAACAATTTTAAACTAATTACACCTACTCTAAGCCCCCTAATTAAATAACAAGCCCCCCAAAATAAAAAATGCCCTACCCTATTCTAAATTACTAAAGTTAAAAGCTCTTTTACCTTACCAGCCCTGAACAGGGCCCTTTGCGGGGCATGCCCCAAGAAGTTCAGCTCTTTTGCCTGTAAAAAAAAACATACAATACCCCCCCCCCAACATTACAACCCACCACCCACATACCCCTAATCTAACCCAAACCCCCCTTAAATAAACCTAACACTAAGCCCCTGAAGATCTTCCTACCTTGTCTTCACCATACCAGGTTCACCGATCAGTCCAGAAGAGTTCCTCCGATGTCCTGATCCAAGCCCAAGCGGGGGGCTGAAGATGTCCATGATCCGGTAGAAGTCTTCATCCAAGCGGGGCAGAAGAGGTCTTCCATCCGATTGAAGTCTTCATCCAAGTGGGGCAGAAGAGGTCTTCCATCCGATTGAAGTCTTCATCCAGGCGGCATCTTCTATCGACATCCATCTGGAGCGGAGCGGCAGCATCCTGAAGACCTCCGACGCGGAAACATCCATCCTGGCCGACGACTGAACGACGAATGACGGTTCCTTTAAATGACGTCATCCAAGATGGCGTCCCTCGAATTCCGATTGGCTGATAGGATTCTATCAGCCAATCGGAATTAAGGTAGGAATATTCTGATTGGCTGATGGAATCAGCCAATCAGAATCAAGTTCAATCCGATTGGCTGATCCGATCAGCCAGATTGAGCTCGCATTCTATTGGCTGATCGGAACAGCCAATAGAATGCGAGCTCAATCTGATTGGCTGATTGGATCAGCCAATCAGAATATTCCTACCTTAATTCCGATTGGCTGATAGAATCCTATCAGCCAATCGGAATTCGAGGGACGCCATCTTGGATGACGTCATTTAAAGGAACCGTCATTCGTCGTTCAGTCGTCGGCCAGGATGGATGTTCCGCGTCGGAGGTCTTCAGGATGCTGCCGCTCCGCTCCAGATGGATGTCGATAGAAGATGCCGCCTTGATGAAGACTTCAATCGGATGGAAGACCTCTTCTGCCCCGCTTGGATGAAGACTTCAATCGGATGGAAGACCTCTTCTGCCCCGCTTGGATGAAGACTTCTACCGGATCATGGACATCTTCAGCCCCCTGCTTGGGCTTGGATCAGGACATCGGAGGAGCTCTTCTGGACCGATCGGTGAACCTGGTATGGTGAAGACAAGGTAGGAAGATCTTCAGGGGCTTAGTGTTAGGTTTATTTAAGGGGGGTTTGGGTTAGATTAGGGGTATGTGGGTGGTGGGTTGTAATGTTGGGGGGGGTATTGTATGGTTTTTTTTACAGGCAAAAGAGCTGAACTTCTTGGGGCATGCCCCGCAAAGGGCCCTGTTCAGGGCTGGTAAGGTAAAAGAGCTTTTAACTTTAGTAATTTAGAATAGGGTAGGGCATTTTTTATTTTGGGGGGCTTTGTTATTTAATTAGGGGGCTTAGAGTAGGTGTAATTAGTTTAAAATTGTTGTAATATTTTTCTTATGTTTGTAAATATTTTTTTATTTTTTGTAACTTAGTTCTTTTTTATTTTTTGTACTTTAGTTAGTTTATTTCATTGTAGTTATTTGTAGATATTGTATTTAATTAATGTATTGATAGTGTAGTGTTAGGTTTAATTGTAGGTAATTGTAGGTATTTTATTTAATTAATTTAATGATAGTATAGTACTAGGTTTAATTGTAACTTAGGTTAGGATTTATTTTACAGGTAATTTTGTAATTATTTTAACTAGGTAACTATTAAATAGTTCTTAACTATTTAATAGCTATTGTACCTGGTTAAAATAATTACAAAGTTGCCTGTAAAATAAATATTAATCCTAAAATAGCTACAATGTAATTATAATTTATATTGTAGCTATATTAGGGTTTATTTTACAGGTAAGTATTTAGCTTTAAATAGGAATAATTTATTTAATAAGAGTTAATTAATTTCGTTAGATTAAAATTATATTTAATTTAGGGGGGTGTTAGTGTTAGGGTTAGACTTAGCTTTAGGGGTTAATACATTTATTAGAATAGCAGTGGGCTCCGGTCGGCAGATTAGGGGTTAATAATTGAAGTTAGGTGTCGACGATGTTAGGGAGGGCAGATTAGGGGTTAATACTATTTATTATAGGGTTAGTGAGGCGGATTAGGGGTTAATAACTTTATTATAGTAGCGGTGCGGTCCGCTCGGCAGATTAGGGGTTAATAAGTGTAGGCAGGTGAAGGCGACGTTGAGGGGGCAGATTAGGGGTTAATAAATATAATATAGGGGTCGGCGGTGTTAGGGGCAGCAGATTAGGGGTCGAAGGTCTTCAGGATGCTGCCGCTCCGCTCCAGATGGATGTCGATAGAAGATGCCGCCTGGATGAAGACTTCAATCGGATGGAAGACCTCTTCTGCCCCGCTTGGATGAAGACTTCAATCGGATGGAAGACCTCTTCTGCCCCGCTTGGATGAAGACTTCTACCGGATCATGGACATCTTCAGCCCCCTGCTTGGGCTTGGATCAGGACATCGGAGGAGCTCTTCTGGACCGATCGGTGAACCTGGTATGGTGAAGACAAGGTAGGAAGATCTTCAGGGGCTTAGTGTTAGGTTTATTTAAGGGGGGTTTGGGTTAGATTAGGGGTATGTGGGTGGTGGGTTGTAATGTTGGGGGGGGTATTGTATGGTTTTTTTTACAGGCAAAAGAGCTGAACTTCTTGGGGCATGCCCCGCAAAGGGCCCTGTTCAGGGCTGGTAAGGTAAAAGAGCTTTTAACTTTAGTAATTTAGAATAGGGTAGGGCATTTTTTATTTTGGGGGGCTTTGTTATTTAATTAGGGGGCTTAGAGTAGGTGTAATTTGTTTAAAATTGTTGTAATATTTTTCTTATGTTTGTAAATATTTTTTTATTTTTTGTAACTTAGTTCTTTTTTATTTTTTGTACTTTAGTTGGTTTATTTCATTGTAGTTATTTGTAGATATTGTATTTAATTAATGTATTGATAGTGTAGTGTTAGGTTTAATTGTAGGTAATTGTAGGTATTTTATTTAATTAATTTAATGATAGTATAGTGTTAGGTTTAATTGTAACTTAGGTTAGGATTTATTTTACAGGTAATTTTGTAATTATTTTAACTAGGTAACTATTAAATAGTTCTTAACTATTTAATAGCTATTGTACCTGGTTAAAATAATTACAAAGTTACCTGTAAAATAAATATTAATCCTAAAATAGCTACAATGTAATTATAATTTATATTGTAGCTATATTAGGGTTTATTTTACAGGTAAGTATTTAGCTTTAAATAGGAATAATTTATTTAATAAGAGTTAATTAATTTCGTTAGATTAAAATTATATTTAACTTAGGGGGGTGTTAGTGTTAGGGTTAGACTTAGCTTTAGGGGTTAATACATTTATTAGAATAGCGGTGGGCTCCGGTCGGCAGATTAGGGGTTAATAATTGAAGTTAGGTGTCTGCGATGTTAGGGAGGGCAGATTAGGGGTTAATACTATTTATTATAGGGTTAGTGAGGCGGATTAGGGGTTAATAACTTTATTATAGTAGCGGTGCGGTCCACTCGGCAGATTAGGGGTTAATAAGTGTAGGCAGGTGGAGGCGACGTTGAGGGGGCAGATTAGGGGTTAATAAATATAATATAGGGGTCGGCGGTGTTAGGGGCAGCAGATTAGGGGTACATAAGGATAATGTAAGTAGCGGCGGTTTCCGTAAGCAACTCTGGTATCGAGAGTTGAACCTGCGTTAAATATGCTCTACGCTCCTTTTTTGGAGCCTAACGCAGCCTTTATGTGGACTCTCAATACCAGAGTTATTTTTATGGTGCGGCCAGAAAAAAGCCAGCGTTAGCTACGCGGGTCCTTACCGACAAAACTCTAAATCTAGCCGTTAGTCCTCAAGGATATGTTTTAAGATATCACTTGTTATCACTCCAAATATTATCAGTGGGAAATTAGAAAAACCACTAGGTTTAGAGTATGAACTTAACACAGAAAAGTACATGGCTTTCCTTTTGGCAGTAAGCTGTAAAGGGCAATTTCTGGCTTTATTCAAACAGCATGCAATAGCTTTAATTGTCATCAATTAGTTTAAAATATTTTAAAATTAAATTGACTGATACATTTTTAAAGGGGCATAAGAGTTGATTGCATGCTGGGCTGTAAAGCAATAACTTTTGCAAGATTAAATTTCAGTTTTATATGTTTATAATATATAATATTATATATAATATGTGGCCTGGTAATAGCATGAGACACACTTTTACAGCAAACCTCACTCCATTTGGCAATAGCATGGTCAGCGAGAACTGCATTATTTAAAGTAACTTAAAACTGTAATTGTGTTAATTAATTTGCAGAACAATGTACATTGTATTTGGTGAGTATGTTATATCTTATGTCCTTTTTTGTGGCCAATTATGGCAGGTGTAAATCAGTTTTTGCACTATTCTAAGCAATTACTGTTTAGTATGTAAAAGATCTATCAATTTAAAGATTTTTGCAACATAGATTACAGATTTCCAACATCTATAGGGATCATAGAATAAGAATATTTTGTAAAGCAAAATCAAGAAAAATAATGAATAAATGAGGAACTTGTCTTAGGAACTGGCATGATAGGCAGTTTATTGGCTCATTTAAAAATAATTTAGCCTTAATCTTCGGAGGAATTGCCCTGGTGGTCTAATCTTATTAGATTGATGTTACTCTTTATGTGGTCTCTTCCTGCATCTCCAATATGCACCGTCTTCGGCAGCACATAAGTAATCAGGCTCCCGCACCCCCCCCCCCTCAGAAAAACATGATTATCAATATAGTGTGGCTCTGTGCTTCTACTTATTAGTCACCTAACAATATTGTAGAACCATAAATCTATAGCTGCTATTTATCTAAAATGATAGATCTAGAGACCTGTTGTAATATTGCTTCTGTCTGAAGTGATCTGTATTGCTAAACAATAGTTGTGTAGGACTTTAGCTTCCCAACTAGTTGCAATACAAATAATGCCCAAGTATTACTGTATTACACTCTACCGGGAAAAAATTATAGACAAGTTGAAGCAGGCTTTTTGTAAAGCTGCCACTATTAATCCAAACTCCTGTTCTGTTGGCTTATTGGGAGTGGAGATTACATGGGACTGCATGTGGATGACCATTGAGATCTTTTTCTGAGGATATTTCTGCACAATCTGACCGGGTAGTGGAGCGGGTCTGAGCCAGAGAAGATGTAGAATGTTGTGGGACCATAGAGAGTTTATATCTCATCCCGTTGGGCAGACTTGGTACGCATCTGACTTAAGGAGTTTCCATTGCCTATGGTCTGCTGTGGCTCCTGCAGCAAAAAGAAGGTTCTCTAATGTTGTTTTTAGTACTATAAGTACAAAATCAACATATAAAGAGGATCTTTGGAGAGCAGAAATATCTACAATTAAGAACTAGAATTGTGAAAGATAGTTAATAAACTTTCAAAGATGACCTCAGCTGGTTTGACATTGTTTGTGATATTTCATTTTGTTGAACATTAGACCACTGAAATTTTTATGTGGTGCATTTTAAATGATTTTCTAAATAGTAGCATGCATCCTTGAAATACCACATTAAAACGACACTTCTTACTTACCTTTTTTCTCCTTTCCACCTGTATGGGAATTTTTAAACTGCTCCATGCAGCAATGTTACAACAGGTTGTATTAAAAGAAACAGAAAATAAATGCATTTATGAGGTTGAAAAGGGTAATTTTAAAATATAAACTTGAGGATTCTAAGCCACCTTCCAACAAAAATGAATACTCAATAATTCTGGATGAATGTTTGTTGCAGCCCACTCTGCATGTGGTGAAAAAGATATGTTGTCTTATATGAGTATATGCACGTCTATACAATTTCCTTACATTAAACTCCCTCCTTGACCCACTGCAATCTGGATTTTTCCCCATCACTTCACAGAGACATCAATCATCAAGGTTACCAATGATCTACTTACAGCAAAATCGAAAGGCCACTTCTCTCTACTTATCCTCCTTGATCTGTCTGCAGCCTTTGATACTGTTGACCACACTCTTTTTCTCCAAACCCTCCAATCCTTCGGCATTTGTGACACAGCTCTCTCAAAGTTCTCTTCCTACCCATCTAACTGTACCTTTAGTGTAGCCTTCTCTGGGGCATCCTCTGCCCCGTTACCACTTTCTGTTGGGGTACTGCAAGGCTCTGTCATTGATCCCCTTCCCTTGTCAATCCACATGTCATCATTAGGCTCCTTAATAAAGTCATTTGTATGCTGTTGACACCCAAATCTACCTCTCGGCACCAGACCTATCTCCTTCCTATCTCAACACCTAAAGCTACATCTCTCCAAAACTGAGCTTCTTATTTCCCCCCTTCTTAAAAAATCTCCACCCCCCATTTCTCTATAAACTGTCGATAACGCCATCATTAACCCTTCCCCACATGCCCAATGTCTTGGGGTCACACTTGACTCAGATCTTTCTTTCACTCCTCACATTCAGTCCTTGGCTAAAGCCTGCCGCTTCCACCTTAAAAAACATCTCTAAAATTAGACATTTCCTTACACAAGACACAACCAAGATTTTAATCCACTCTCTCATCCTTTCCCGCCTCAACTACTGCAACTCCATTCTCTCTGCTGCCTAGCTCCTTTACAATCCTCTGCTAGGCTCATCTTCCTTTCACGTTACATCTGCTGCACCACTCTGCCAATCCCTTCACTGGCTTCCTCTTGCCTTTAGGATTAAACACAAAATTCTGACACTGACATAAAAAACCCTCAACTGCACTGCTCCCCTTATATCTCAGACCTTGTCTCCAGATACTCTCCCTCACATCCCCTTCGTTCTGCTCACGACCTTCTCCTCTCCTCCTCTGTTGTTACCTCCTCACATTCCCATTTACACTAACCTTTCCTAACTCCATTGCTATCCCCATGAAACCCTTAGCATGTTAGCCTATGAGGCCAGCTATCTGTAGATCGCCTTCATAAGAGCCGATTGCAACAGTGCAACTCTCGGCAGGGCCCTCTACCCATTTGAACCCTATAAATTTTACCTTGTATACCGCCTATGTTTATAGCGCTGTGGAATCTGTTAGCACACTGCAAATACATGATAATAATAAATCTACTATGCTTGCTATATTTCTCTGCCTGCTATATTTCTCTGTATATTTCTCTGTATATTTTTTTCTAACAATGCTTTTTTATGCTGCTTGTTTCAGATTGTGTCACTGGGAATATACATATGATACTAATTTTGTTGTTTATAAAAGGAACAAAATAAATTAAAAATAAATATATATATATATATATATATATATATACTAGGGCTACACGATTAATTGCATGATGCGATTAATCGCGATTTTAAATCACCGCAATTTTAAATCGCCGGAGTATGGGATTTTTTTTTATTTGAAAAAAATCCTCCCATGTAGTACTGTACTGCATTGAGGTTTTTTTTTTGTAAAAAAAAATTGCATACTGCCGCGATTTGAAATTGCGATTAATCACATCATACAATTAATAGTGAAGCCACAGTATATACCCCTAAGTTTCAGACTGCAGACGTCCCTAGGGGGAAAAATAAAATATTAGCATACACCCGCGATTTAAAATCGTGGCAATTTAAAATCGCGATTAATCACATCATGCAATTAATCATGCAGCCCTAAAATATAAGGTGCCCTACACAAATATTGGCACACTTGGTAAATATGAGCAAAAATTGTCTTTATTGTTTAACCTTTTGATCTTATATTTAAAAAATACACACACGCAAAAAAAAAAAAATCTGCTCTCATGGATAGCAAACAATTGCAAACACAACACAGGTTTATTTAAACATATATATATATATATATATATATATGTGTGTGTGTCACAATTATTGGCACTGTGGGTATTAATTAATTTAAAATATCTTTACTTTATACTAAATATAATTCTAATTTAGTCATCTCTATGGCAATACCACTAAAACCAACACAAATAAATTGTGAAATAAACTCCATGAGAGGGTCTCCATTTTTTCCAAACAGTTTATTTGGAATCAATATATGTTAATAATAAGAGAAATAGTTACAGGTATATATACACAGTCCACCTATTTAAGACAGGGCAACTCTACTACAATAACCCCAGTTTGTCCAACACTGCTAAAATAATCATAGGAATATACTTAGCCACATTTTCCAAGGTGTCCACCATCAGCCATCTTTCCAGGATGCACAAGATAAGAAGAGAGAGAGTGAGAGAGTGCTCCAGCCTTCTATACCACAATTCAATAGGGAGTGGCCTATCAAATGCCAGTCAAAGGCCACTGGGAGTGTCTTTAATTCAGAGAGAAAAGTGTAACTGGGGGGAAGGGGTTTTAATAACAGCTAGATCAGCAAGCTATGTCACCACAGGCACCACTATGAATTCATATGAGAAATATATATTTGAAGTATATTTTCATTGATAATTAATTTTTTTAGTACACCTGGGTGACTAGGAACAGGAAATTGTTAAACCATAACTTCCTGTTTTACAGGGGAATAAATATGAGGTAACACAAAGGCCAAATTTCCTTAGTTATTCATCACAATGGGTAAGACCAAGGAATATAATTGTGATGTGTGGCAAAAGGTTGTTGAGCTTCACAAAATGGGAAGTGGCTATAAGAAAATAGTTAAAACATTTAAAATGCCCATTTCCGAGACTTCCGGTGGGCAGCATTTCAAGATGGCCCCTGATTCTTGAAGCTCCGTCCAGCTTGGAGTTTAAAGTGGTTATAAATCTCGCCATCCTTCTATCCCTTGGAAACATCTGTGCCAGGGAACTCTCCTGAATCAAGGTATACCACCCCTTGGCCGCCGAGATGCAAAGTGAAAACATAAAGGCCGTTTGGCACTGTGGAGGGTTTATCTACTCCAATCTAGCATATGCTAACACTTATTCCTGATCTCACGCAATGGAGATACTTATTGCTAATGAACAATACACTGACACCCACATCCTGGCTGAAAAAAAGGCCACACTCCTGCCTAAACTAGACAGACTCTTATTTTCCTGCTCTGACCTATGCACAATAATGAGAGCTACGGAAGAATCTTGCCAACAAAAGAAGCCCATCTTCAATCCTACCTCACAGAATACAGTAAGCAGTCCCACACCATATCCATGGGTGGACAATGGCCTCATGACCTCAGAGCTCTCACAAAGGAGAGAAGCAGCAGTAATAATGGTGATTGGGGCAGCTCCCTCCAGCATGAACCTGTCAAAATCCATAATGGAGCCAATTATAGAATCAGAGAAGAGCTCGCCAATATCTCTGTTGACCCACCCGGTAACTGCCACAGCTCCGAGCATGGATCTTAGACCGAGCTTTAAAGAAGAAGTTGTCCACGACACTGACAACCTTGTAACAATTATATGGGAGTCTTTAAACACCCAATACTTCACTGCACATGACCACCATACATATAGAGCCAAAATCATACCTACACGTTTAGTCAGCAAATCTGGAACGGACAGGCTTGTCAACATGAATATGGAACACGCAAACAGAAAGCAGCAAGATGCAAGTGTGAGGGGCTCCTGCGGTTGCCGTCCCCCAGAAATACACTATGTCCCTCTGAGGTATAGTTATCTATCTCTAGCCCGTGCTGGAATCGGATGATCTATTTATTTGGGCCTATCCACCTGTTGCTGGGTCACAGCTCCACTGTATGTGCCATTTTGAACAAAACACCAATTCCTCTGTGAAACCTTACCTGAAAATAAGCTGGCTAATTTAATGCAATGGACTACTAGTGTAATCCCCTTTGGTATAAGGCGGAGATGCAACAAAATAACTGATCAGAGTTCAGCCTGTGTGGTGTGGCTGATGTACTATATTGTCTTGTATTGATTCTTATCCTTGGCCCTGTTGGCTGCTTGTTTTTTTTTTATTTTGTTATAATATCTTTTTAAAAATTCCTACAACACTATAACCACAACAGCCCTCTGCAAATGATATAAATATATAAGGTATAAGAATCTCCAGACACTCCCATGTCAGCTTATAACACCTATTACATAAAAATATAACAAATGTATACTTCCCTAAATTCTGTAAGCCTCAATAATATATTGCTTGAAATAGGAGCATGTTAATGGGAAATATCACAAGCAAATTTCACTACCTGGCTGCCAAATAGACACTTAATACCTTTTTATTTACCTATTACTAAACTATAATTTTTGTCTTATATCCTCTCTTCGAATGGATACTTCCTTTCTGTGCTGACATTAAATACAGTATCTGTTCTAGTCCTACACATTATTGCTAATACAACCTGAGGAACAGATCTTTCCCTCCTTATGATATCAATTACTCATATGCTACACTGAGATTGCAATAAGTTTCCATTCCTCATTCCTTTGTTACCTTGCATAGTCAATAAGGGAACCTATACTGCAGTCTGATTGCTGCAAGTATGTATACTCCAAGGATTCTCTCAACATTGGGAGCCTAGGGCCTTACAAGGTGTATTCATATATTACTCACAGACCCCTCCCCCCCCACACACACACACACTCTAAGACAGAAGCTGCAAACCCACTTTACCTAGACTGCAGAGATTTTTCATATATTGATAACTACTTTACTATTGTATTATTTGTGTCTTGTTTTGTTTTGTTGGATAAAATTGGAAAATTAGGAAACTGTTTTAATCAATAGGGGAACCCACATCACTTGTACTTTAAAGGGACTTACGGTAAATAAAAAATATTCACTTATTCTCCTTTTCCCCAATAAAAATAAATAAAAAAAATAAAAATGCCCATTTCCACGATCAGGGCAATAAGTAAGAATTTCCAGTCAACTGGAAATGTTATGAATCAACCTGGAAGAGGACATGCGTCTATATTGTCTCAACATAATGTGAAGAGGATGGTTAGAGTGGCCAAAATATCTCCAAAGATCACAGCTGGAGAATTGCAGAAGTTAGTTGCATCTTGTGGACAGAAAGTCTCCAAAACTATTATTCAACATTACCTACATCACCACGAGTTGTTTGAAAGAGTTTCAAGAAAAAAACCTCTACTCTCATCTAAAAACAAACTGAAGCATCTTCCGACACTACTGGCACCTCAAATGGGATCGGGTTCTATGGTCAGATGAAACCAAAAACAAAATTTATGCTTACCTGATAAATTTATTTCTCTTGTGGTGTATCCAGTCCACTGATTCATCCATTACTTGTGGGATATTCTCCTTCAAAACAGGAAGCTGCAAGAGGATCACCCACAGCAGAGCTGTCTATATAGCTCCTCCCCTAACTGCCACCTCCAGTCATTCGACCGAAGACAAGCAAGAGAAAGGAGAAACTATAGGGTGCAGTGGTGACTGTAGTTTAAAAATAAAAAACACCTGCCTTAAAATGACAGGGCGGGCCGTGGACTGGATACACCACAAGACAAATAAATTTATCAGGTAAGCATACATTTTGTTTTCTCTTGTAAGGTGTATCCATCCATTACTTGTGGGATACCAACACCAAAGCTATAGGACACGGATGAAGGGAGGGAAAAGGCAGGCGCTTAAACGGAGGGCACCACTGCTGTAAGACCTTTCTCCCAAAAATAGCCTCCGAAGAAGCAAAAGTATCAAATTTGTAGAATTTAGAAAAAGTATGAAGCGAAGACCAAGTCGCCGCCTTACAAATCTGTTCAACAGAAGCCTCATTTTTAAAAGCCCATGTGGAAGCCACCGCTCTAGTGGAATGAGCTGTAATTCTTTCAGGAGGCTGCTGGCCAGCAGTCTCATAAGCTAAGCGGATTATACTTCTTAACCAAAAAGAAAGAGAAGTTGCTGAAGCCTTTTGGCCTTTCCTTTGTCCAGAGTAGACAACAAACAATGCAGATGTTTGACGAAAATCTTTAGTACCTTGGAAATAAAACTTTAAAGCACGAACCACGTCAAAATTGTGTAAAAGACGTTCTTTCTTTGAAGAAGCATTAGGACACAGTGACGGAACAACAATCTCCTGATTGATATTCTTATTAGATACCATCTTAGGAAGAAACCCAGGTTTGGTACGCAAAACTACCTTATCTATGGAATGCAGAGGTTCAAACGGAACCCCTTGAAGAACTTTAAGAACTAAATTTAAACTCCATGGTGGAGCAACAGGTTTAAACACAGGCTTGATTCTAACTAAAGCCTGACAAAACGCCTGAACGTCTGGAACATCCGCCAGACTCTTGTGCAAAAGAAAAGACAGAGCAGAAATCGGTCCCTTTAAGGAACTAGCTGACAATCCCTTCTCCAATCCTTCTTGGAGAAAAGATAATATCCTGGGAATCCTGACTTTACTTCATGAGTAACCCTTGGATTCACAGCAATGAAGATATTTACACCATATCTTATGATACATTTTCCTGGTGACAGGCTTTCGAGCCTGAATTAAGGTATCAATGACCGACTCGGAGAAACCACGTTTTGATAAAAATCAAGCGTTCAATCTCCAAGCCGTCAGACGCAGAGAAATTAGATTTGGATGGTTGAAAGGACCCTGAAGTAGAAGGTCCTGCCTCAGCAGTAGAGTCCATGGTGGAAAGAATGAGATGCCCACCAGATCTGCATACCAAGTCCTGCGTGGCCACGCAGGTGCTATAAAAATCACTGAAGCTCTCTCCTGCTTGATCTTGGCAATCAGACGATGAAGCAGAGGAAACGGTGGAAACACATAAGCCAGGTTGAAGGACCAAGGCGCTGCTAGAGCATCTATCAGCGCTGCCTTGGGATCCCTGGACCTGGATTCGTAACAAAGAAGCTTGACGTTCTGACGAGACACCATGAGATCCAGTTCTGGTTTGCCCCAAAGTTGAATCAACTGTGCAAACACCTCCGGATGGAGTTCCCACTCCCCTGGATGAAAAGTCTGTCGACTTAGAAAATCCGCCTCCCAGTTCTCTACTCCTGGGGTATGGATAGCTGATAGATGGCAAGAGTGAACCTCTGCCCACAGAATTATTTTTGAATCCTCCAACATTGCTAGGGAACTCCTTGATGGTTGATGTAGGCTACAGTTGTGATATTGTCCGACTGAAATCTGATGATTTAGACTAGCTGAGGCCAAGCCTGAAGAGCATTGAATATCGCTCTTAGTTCCAGAATGTTTATCGGAAGGAGTGTCTCCTACTGAGTCCACAAGCCCTGAGCTTTCAGGGAGTTCCAGACTGCACCCCAGCCCAGAAGGCTGGCATCTGTCGTTACTATTGTTCAATCTGGCCTGCGGAAGGTCATACCCTTGGACAGATGGACCCGAGATAGCCACCAGAGAAGAGAATCCCTGGTCTCTTGATCCAGATTTAGTAGAGGGAACAAATCTGTGTAATCCCCATTCCACTGACTGAGCATGCAGAGTTGCAGCGGTCTGAGATGTAGGCGGGCAAACGGCACTATGTCCATTGCCGCTACCATTAAGCCGATTACTTCCATACACTGAGCCACTAAAGGGCGAGAAGTAGAATAAAGAACACGGCAGGAATTTAGACGTTTTGACAACCTGGCCTCTGTCTACAGAATCTATCAGAGTTCCTAGGAAGGAAACTCTTGTGAGAGGGGATAGAGAACTCTTTTCTTCATTCACTTTCCACCCATGCGACCTCAGGAATGCCAGAACAATGTCTGTATGGGACCTGGCGATTTGAAAATTCGACGCCTGTATTAGAATGTCGTCTAGGTAAGGGGCTACTGCTATACCCCACGGCCTTAGGACCGCTAGGAGTGACCCCAGAACCTTCGTAAAGATTCTTGGTGCCGTAGCTAACCCAAAGGGAAGAGCCACAAACTGGTAATGCCTGTCTAGGAAGGTGAACCTGAGAAACCGATTATGATCTCTGTGTATCGGAATCTGCAGATAAGCATCCTTTAAGTCCACGGTAGTCATATATTGACCCTCATGGATCATAGGTAGGATGGTTCGAATAGTCTCCATCTTGAAGGATGGGACCCTAAGAAATTTGTTTAGGATCTTGAGATCTAAGATTGGTCTGAAGGTTCCCTCTTTCTTGGGAACCACAAACAGATTTGAATAGAAGCCTTGCCCCTGTTCCTCCTTTGGAACTGGGTGGATCACTCCCATAACTAGGAGGTCTTGAACACAATGTAAGAATGCCTCTCTCTTTATCTGGTTTGCAGATAATTGTGAGAGATGAAATCTTCCTTTTGGGGAAGAAGCTTTGAAGTCCAGAAGATATCCCTGGGACACGATTTCCAACGCCCAGGGATCCTGGACATCTCTTGCCCAAGCCTGGGTGAAGAGAGAAAGTCTGCCCCCTACTAGATCCGTTACCGGATCGGGGGCTGATCTTTCATGCTGTCTTAGAGGCAGCAGCAGGTTTTTTGGCCTGCTTTCCTTTGTTCCAAGCCTGGTTAGGTCTCCAGACCGGCTTGGACTGGGCAAAATTTCCCTCTTGTTTTGTATTAGAGGAAGTTGAAGCTGCGCCACTCTTGAAGTTTCGAAAGGCATGAAAATTAGGCTGTTTGGTCCTTAATTTGTTGGACCTATCCTGAGGAAGGGCGTGACCTTTTCCTCCAGTAATATTAGAAATGATCTCCTTCAGTCCAGGCCCGAATAGGGTCTGCCCCTTGAAGGGAATGTTGAGAAGCTTAGACTTTGAAGTAACGTCAGCTGACCAGGATTTAAGCCATAGCGCCCTACGCGCCTGAATAGCAAAACCTGAGTTCTTAGCCGTTAGTTTGGTTAAATGAACAACGGCGTCAGAAACAAATGAATTGGCTAGCTTAAGAGCTTTAAGCTTGTCAAGGATATCATCCAATGGAGTTTCTACCTGTAGAGCCTCTTCTAGAGACTCAAACCAGAAGGCCGCAGAAGCAGTGACAGGGGCAATGCATGCAAGGGGCTGGAGAATAAAACCTTGTTGAATAAAATTTTTCTTAAGGTAACCCTCTAATTTTTTGTCCATTGGATCTAGAAAAGCACAACTGTCCTCGACAGGGATAGTTGTACGCTTCGCTAGAGTAGAGACTGCTCCCTCCACCTTAGGGACCATTTGCCACAAGTCCCATGTAGCAGCATCTATGGGAAAAATCTTTTTAAAAACAGGAGGGGGAGAGAACGGTACACCTGGTCTATCCCATTCCTTAGTAATAATTTCTGAAAACCTCTTAGGTATTGGAAAAACATCAGTGTAAACAGGCACTGCGTAGTATTTATCCAATTTACACAATTTCAGTCATCCAGAGTTGCTAAAACCTCCCTGAGCAACATGCAGAGGTGTTCAAGCTTAAATTTAAATGTAGACATATCAGAATCAGGTTGAAGTATCTATCCTGAGTCAGAAAAATCACCCACAGCCACAGATAGAAGCTCTCCTTCTTCGGCTTCTGCACATTGTGAGGGTATATCGGACATAGCTACTAAAGCATCAGAGAGCTCTGTATTTGTTCTAGCCCCAGAGCTGTCTCGCTTTCCTTGTAACCCTGGCAGTTTGGACAATACTTCTGTAAGAGTATGATTCATAACTGCCGCCATGTCTTGTAAAGTATACGCAATGGGCACGCTAGATGTACTTGGCGCCCCTTGAGCGGGAGTTATAGGCTCTGACACGTGGGGAGAGTTAGTTGGCATAACTTCCCCCTTGTCAATTTTCTCTGGTGATAAATCTTTTAAAGCCAGAATATGGTCTTTATAACTTTTAGCAAGATCAGTGCATTTGGTACACATTCTAAAAGGGGGTTCCACAATGGCTTATTAACATAATGAACAAGGAGTTTCCTCTATGTCAGACATGTTTAACAGACTAGTAATGAGCTTTGAAAACACTTTAATTAATGGGAAAAAGCAGAATATAAAAAACGGTACTGTGCCTTTAAGGGAAAAAAATAAACACAAAAACTGCAAAACAGTGAAAAAAGCAGTTAACTCTATGAAATTTTTACAGTGTATATAATAGACTAAAATAGCATTTCACCCACTTGCAAATGGATGATTAACCCCTCAGGTTCAAAAACGAAGCAAAAAAACAGTAAAAACCGTTAAAACAGTCACAAGCAAACTGCCACAGCTCTACTGTGGCTCCTACCTTCCCATAAAACGACTTTTGTAGGCACAAAAACCCTTTATAGAGGCCCAATATGTTAGGGGACTCCTTCAGGGAAGCTGGATGTCTCAGAATGTAAAAACAACTGCGCAATCAGAGCGTGAAAATAGGCCCCTCCCACCATGCACTCAAAGTCAGAGGGCCTTAAAAAACTATTCCTAGGAGTAAAATAACAGCCATGTGGAAAACTAGGCCCCAAACAAAGATTTATCACCTCAGTAAAAAACGTTCTTTATATATATGCAAACGCTTTACATACTAAGCCATAATAGAAAGTAGTATGAAAATTAATTTTTACTGCAAGCATGATGCCAGTCGTTTACTAAATCACTGCAATCAGGCTTACCTTAACTATATCAAGCACTGTCAGCATTTTATAGTTCTTATCATCCTCTAGAAAATAATATACTGAACATACCTCAGGGCAGTTAATTCTGCAGGCCGTTCTCCCCGCTGAAGTTTCCTCATATTCTTCAGTTATGTGTGAGAACAGCAGTGGACCTTAGTTACAACCTGTTAAGATCATCAAAAACCTCAGGCAAATTCTTCTTCTAATTTCTGCCTGAGGTAAAAAACAGTACAACGCCGGCACCGTTTAAAAATAACAAACTTTTGATTGAAGATAAACTACACTAATTCACCACATCTGTCTAGCTACTTCCCTTGTCGAGAGCTGCAAGAGAATGACTGGGGGTGGCAGTTAGGGGAGGAGCTATATAGACAGCTCTGCTGTGGGTGATCCTCTTGCAGCTTCCTGTTGGGAAGGAGAATATCCCACAAGTAATGGATGAATCCGTGGACTGGATACACCTTACAAGAGAAATAGAGCTTTTTGACAATAAACACCAGAGGTGGTTTTGGTATACACAGAGAGGTAGCCATATGGAAAAGAACCTCGTGCCCACAGTTAAATATTGTGGTGGCTCTTTAATGTTTTGGGACTGTTTTTCTGCAAGAGGACCTGGACATTTTGTTAGGATAAATGACATCATGAACTTTATCAAATATCAACAGGTATTAAATGAACACCTGACTGCCTCTGCCAGAAAGCTTAATAGGGGCCGTTGTTGGATCTTCAAGCAGGACAATGATCAAAAACATACATCAAAATCAACACAAAAATGGTTTACTAACCACAAAATCAAGGTCCTGCCATGACCATCCCAGTCCCATGACTTGAACCCCATAGAAAAGCTGTGGGGTGAACTGAAGAGGGGAGTCCACCAGCGTTGACCTCGAAATTGGAAGGATTTGGAGAGATTCTGTATGGAGGAATGGTCTCAGATCCCTTGCCATGTATTCTCCAACCTCATCAAGCATTATAGGAGAATACTCAGAGATGCTATCTTGGCAAAGGGAGGTAGCACAAATAATTGACTAAAAGGGTGCCAATAATTGTACCACACATATATTAAACAAAAGATTTTTATTTATTTATTTATTTTTATAACCTGTATTGTGTTTGCAATTATTTTATGTCTATTAAAAGCAGAGTATTTTTGTGTATTTTTTTAACAAAAGTTCAAAAGGTTAAACAGTAAAGACAATTTTTCACAGCCTTCTTTGCTCATTTTAACAAGGATGCCAATATTTGTGAAGGGCACTGTGTATATACTGTATATATATATACTTTATATATATATATATATATATATATATATATATATATATATATATATATATATATATATATATATATATTTATTACAAAGTGCCTGTGTCTGTGGCTGAAGGTTAGGGATCTAGGGAGGAAGAGACCTTGACGTGGTCCTGGGCCTATCACCATTTGGCCAAGTGCTGTAACTAACTCTTCCATTTTGCTTTGAATCTAGCTGTGTGCTTGCAGGAGAGTGTCATACTTTCTAAGTGTTGTATACTGTGGGGGGGTTTTAAAGAGTATAATCAAAGTGGAATAAATAATGATAATAATAATATTTTTTTTTTTATTTTGGTTTGGTTTTTTATTATGTCAAACTTTTTGCAGGACATTCAACTTTGAATGTTATGTATCCATAGATAAGAGACTAGCTCCACTTTCAAATTATTTTAATCTATAACTTTGTTCCACTCCTGTTTATTTCTGTCCTCTCGCTCTCTGTAGACCACAGTGCATTCTCAATGGATTTTACACACAAATAAATAATTTTTGTTTCTTACCTACCAACTGCTACATAAATCTACTTCCTCCAGTCTTTTGTTTTTATTATTTTGAAACTTTGTATTGAGCTTTTTCACATCAAAAGAAATATGCTTACATGAGAATATACAGGTAATGAAAATACAACCCTACTGGGGGGTGGAGCCGGCAGCTGACATGAGAGCAGCTTAACTCCGGAGCTCCGCCGCAAGAAGCCCTACAATCCTTCAAGTATCCTGGCCATCCAGCTTTAAATCGCCCTGCTGGGCATAGGCACCTATTAATCTAAGCCCCAGTGAGGACAAAAGGGCAAACTCACCAAGTTCCGGACCGCCTAGGCCCCAACACCCAAACGGCCATCATAGGCCGCATCAAGCACCGGACTCGCCGCCCATCCTTCCTGGAGCCTCATTGACCACCCTGGAGCCTAAACAGAGACACCAACACAGCAGAACACCTTCCCACACTCTAACCTCCTCCGGAACGGCAAAAAAAAACAAGTCTGTATAGCGGACCAGATCGCGACTGCAACTTTAGGCCAGGGATTGGGCCTACAACGGCACTCGCCATTGAAGTGGGTAAGCACTGCACCCTAACAGCCTCTGCTCACACCACAGCAAATCCACTGGGTTAGCCTCCCCACCTCTCACATCAGCCCCTACTGACTTTGCCCCACACATATTAGTATAGCCTGGATTGGGGCAGGAAATCTATCCTGGGGTCTGTGCCTAGTACTGAATCTGATTCAGTGATTAGCAAGCCTCCCTACCTACTTGTAGCTACTGCCTAACCCACTGAAGCTTGCTTTCCACAAGCCCAAATTGCCCTCATATGTGGCTCCCCTCATCTGGGCTGCACATCAATAAAAACTAATTAACAAAGAATAAAAAGAACACAAAAAAAAAACCTTGATCTTGCTGCACCCAATTTTCCTACTGCTAGTGGGCATGATTTACAACAGTGGCCCCATGTAACTCAAATAATACATAAGCAGACCTGACCTCCTCCCTCAATTAACCCCATCAGGGGGAAACAAAAAAAATGGGGAAAAAAGGAAAAAAAATTAAAAACAAAATAAGAAAACATAACAAAAATAAAGGCACCATTCCTTCTGCACACCCCAGGAATCAGCTCCCTACATCCCAATATATCCTGCATTGATCTGCCTGCAGCCCTTGCCGCCTACCTGTCAACCCCACTTCATAAAGTGATACCACACAGTGCAGGGACACCTCACTTTTAAATACCTATCACTCCATCAGGTCTACTCGCTGCCTATCATGGCATCAAAACGCAACCCGAAACAGGACAAATTGATTAAATCCCTCACCATGTCCTCTTTTTTACAATGCCCTGACCCAACCTCTCCTACTAACCGTAAACCCAGGGAAAAATCCCCTCTTGTACACCCACAAGAGCCGCAAGCAAGCAACACTCAACCAGAGAACTACCAACTCTCACCTACCTTTCTGTAAAATTTACCATCAAAACAAGATATTGCGGACATAGTCCGATCCTGCATTAGAGAGGAACTTGCAGAGATGAAACAGGACATACATACACTAAGCTTTCAGGTTGAGACTCTGGAAAGTAATCAAGACACTATTAAAGAAGATGTACATCAACTAAGTGAGTAACTTGCTTCCCAACAAGAAACTATTCTCTCACTTCAAGAAAAATTCGACGATTTAGAGAATCGAAGCAGGCGCAAAAATATGCGCATCAGGGGGTACCCGAATCGGTACTACCCTACCTTCAAGACCTGTTTCGCCATTTAAAAGACCCGTCTTTTCCAGATGATATTTAATGGGTCAGGGCACACAGGACATTGAGACCTAAACCACCTGACTCAGCTCCACCAAGAGACATTGTGATACGCTTTAAAATCTTTCAAGAAAAGAAATGCTCTTAAACCAATCTTGCAAAATTCAGCCTATACGCTTCAGGGGCAACGTCCTGCAATTTTTTCAAGATCTGTCAACTCGGACCTTACAGCGCAGGAAAGAGTTCTCACCCCTCACAACTCTACTAAGAAACAAAAGGATCCCATACAGATGGGGCTTCCCAATAAACGTCTGGACTATTAGTAACAACACTCGTATAGTCTGCAAGACTCCAGAGGACATCCAAACATTCTGCTCATCACTTGGACTTGACCTCCCTACAGAAACACCCTCTTTGGGGCAGAAGATGCCCCAAATCCCCAAGAGACTGAGCAACCCCACAGATTCGTGGCATACTGCCACCCATAAAAAAACCAAGCCATTGAACACTTCAATCAGAAGACACACTCCCCCTAGCCCCACCTCCTCTTCTAGCAAGTCACCTTGAAGGATTATCTGACTTTCAGCTCCCAGAGACATTGCAAATCATTCTGATCTTTGGGTAATGTTTTTCTCCTCAAGACGGGCAAGTAGAATTGAATGCTATGCTCCCCGCACCTTCCCATCATCCCTTCCACCCTTTCCCTGCATTCTTTCCCTACTACCCTTTCCTCATTTCCTCCTTTTCTCTCCCTCCCATTACTCACTTTGGCCAGGATTTCTGTTAACCTAAATAAAAATAGAATCATTAGGGCTTTTTGCGGGAACACCCCCACACCGCTCTCAGTTATGCCCTATAATAGGAAGAGAGACTTTTTCATTTCCTTTTTGTTTTTTGTAACTAAGTTCATGTTTGTTATAGTTATCAATGTTATAATGTTTACTATGATTAACTGTTCGCATTGTTATGCAATATATATACCTTTTTTTCCTGCAGGTATCCAACTCTCAAAGCAAACTCTACATCACTACAATAGGCCCGCTACCATCACACCGACATATCTAGTCAAAGCACTAACCACCACTAACTCATGACGCCCAAAGATACAGTTGATCAGACAAGAATACTAACCCTCCTTACACAAAACGCGAAAGGGCTGAACTCCCTCCACAAGAGATCAAAAGCCCTCCTTGACCTCTCAAAAAGACAGGCCGACATCTTGTTTCTACAAGATACACACTTCAGACGAAACAGGGAACCCAAGTACTTAGGTAAGACATACACCACCCATTACTATAGTTCTGATACTTCCAAAAGAGGAGGGGTCAGCATCCTATTACACAAGTCGCTTCCTTTCACACTCCTGCACACAGCAAAAGACTCTGACGGCAGATTTTTAGGCCTGGTGGGTTTGCTCTTTGGCAGACCGGTCACATTAATAAACATTTATGCCCCAAATACTGATCAAACCCCCTTTTTCAAATATATATTTAATAAAATAGTCAATATCGCAAAAGGACCCACCTTTTTCGCAGGCGACTTCAACATACCACTACAACCATTGAAAGATAGTTCCAATCCCACTGTAACAATCTATAAAAAAATCACAAATACGCTGTGGGTAGGATTACGGAACCTTAACTTACATGACACTTGGCGCTTCATTCACCCAGACACTAGGGACTATACTTTCTTTTCACACCCCAATAAGTCATATAGTCATCTAGACTATATCTTCTCCAACCAAGCGTCTCTAACCCTAGTCAAAAGATGCAACATTTCCCCCACATCGTGGTCTGATCACTCAGCAGTAAAACTTAAAATCTCCTGGCCGGATACACCCATGACACCATACATATGGAAATTAGACAATAACTTGCTAAATGATCCAGCAACAATAACAAAACTCAGCTCTAGCATACAGGAATACTTCCACCTAAACGCTCCCTCGGTAGCCAATAAATACACAATTTGGGAAGCGCACAAGTGTGTGATTAGGGGGGAACTAATTAAATTAAAAGCCCAATACCAGAGATCATAACGACAGATGTACAAAGGCCTCTCAGACACATTTGCCCGCCTTGACTTAGCCCATAAATTGTCCCCGAGAGACCCATTAATAGCAACTAACCTACAGGACGCTAGACAAGCCCTAGATAGTTTTCTGCAAATTGAATATCAAGCACTCAGGACAAAAACCAATAGCATGTTCTTCTATGAGAGCAACAGATCAGGCAAACTCCTAGCCAGAGCCCTAAAAAAAAAGAGACTAAAATCTTATATAAACGAAATTAAACAATCCCACCCTCCTACCACCCCCAGCACCACTACAGATATCCTTCCACGATTATTATTCAAAACTTTACAAAATTAACAAAGACTCCATAATGGGCGGATCTTTCCCAAACCTAATATCTTATCTAGCACAAGCATAGCTGCCTAAGATAACACCTGAGCAAATTCGATGTCTTAACAACCCCATTTCCCAACCCGAACTGCTTGCGGCTATCAAATCACTTGACAATGGGAAGAGCCCAGGCCCAGACGGTTTTACTGGAAAATACTACCACACTTTCTCCTCCCTACTTTTACCCCATCTTATCCAACTCTTTAACGAAGTAACAGAAACGATTCCCTTCCCTCAAATAATGTTAGAAGCGCAAATAGTAGTACTCCCAAAGCCAGGCAAACCTCCCACTACACCTGCCAATTTTCGCCCAATATCCCTCTTAAACACAGACATCAAACTATATGCCAAAGTACTAGCCGACTGTATCAACACTATTTTACCATCAATCGTACACACTAACCAAGCTGGGTTTACTCCCCTTAGAGAAACCAAAGACAACACTACCAAAATTCTCCTTCTAATGAAACATGCTACCAACTATAACATACCCTCCGCATTCATTTCAATGGATGCGGAGAAAGCCTTTGATAGGCTAGACTGGCAATTTTTACAGGCGACACTAAAACAATTTGGCTTTGACCAGCCGTTTATAGGGAAAATCTTCTCTCTCTACAACCACCCCCAAACAAAAATTTAACTGAATGACACTCTTTCTCACCCATTTGATATTACAAATGGCACACGGCAGGGGTGCCCTCTTTACCCTATCCTGTTTGTACTTGCCATGGAAGTTTTAGCCTCTTATATCAGACACAACGAAGCCATTCACGGATTCAAAATAGACCATCAAGAATACAAAGTCACTCTGTACACTGATGACCTTTTTCCTTACAATCACACAACCTCAATCATCACTCTCCTCCCTGATACGAACACTCCATAACTACGGCTCCTTTTCTAACTTTAAGATCAACATTACCAAATCAGAACTGCTGCCCGTTGGGCTACAACCGGGTGATCTAGAAGCAATACAGTCATTAGCCCATTTCCGTCTACAACGCTAATCCATAAAATACTTAGGAGTCCATATATCCCCAAATCTACAGGTAACGCTCAAAGCCCTTTCCAACACGACATATGCTCTTTTTAGATCCTGGAGCAGTAAGCCAATTTCCTGGCTGGGCAGGATTAAAGGGACAGTCAAGTCCAAAAAAAACTTTCATTTTTCAAATAGGGCATGTAATTTTAAACAACTTTCCAATTTACTTTTATCAACAATTTTGCTGTGTTCTCTTGGTATTCTAGTTGAAAGCAAACCTAGGGAGGCGCATATGATAATTTCTAAGCCCTTGAAGGCCACCCCTATTTTATTTACTTTTCCCAGCAGGGGAGAGCAAGCTCACGTAGGCCATATAGATAGCATTGTGATCACGCCCGTGGCTAGTGGCAGAGACTGCACTAATTGGCTAAAATGCAACTATATGCAAAATAACTAAAAGTCATGTGATTAGGGGCGGTCATAAGATGCTTAAATACAAGTTAGTCACCAAAGTAAAAAGTGTATTAATATAACAGTGTTGGTTTTGCAAAAAACTGGGGAATGGGTAATAAAGGGATTATCTATCTTTTTAAACAACAAAAATTCTGGTGTTGACTGTCCCTTTAACTCGGTTAAAATGACCCTCCTTCCTAAATTACAATACCTCTTTCAAACCCTACCAATACCTACCCCAAAATAACTAATTTATAACCTCCAAAAATCCATCATTTCATACATATGGCAACATAAGAGACCTCGGATAGCTACCGCCACACTATACCGTCCCAAGGAGTTAGGTGGCCTTGGGATCCCAAATTTAATGCAATATAGGTTAGCCTCTTTTTACTCCAGAATCATACAATGGAGCAGACACTCGACCCACAAGGAGTGGGTGCTCCTAGAGCACTCATTATCCTCCACCAACCATCTAAGCAGTAAATGCTGGCTACCACCCAACAAACGAAATCTATCAATACATCTCCCAACTATAACCAAAGAAACTTTTAAGATATGGGATACACATATTAAACACTATAACCATGTCTCCACAATACCCTCTCCGCTAACCCCCCTTCGCGATAACCCCGATTTCCCTTTCAAGCTGCTCCCGTAAGCAACTCAAACTCCTCACATATCTAGATCCTCTCCTTGCCTCACACTACTCACAAATGGGAAACCCACAACTCTATCAGAAATAGCACTCATTCCAGAGACTGCACAAATAAACTGGTTTCACTACCAACAACTCTCAGACTTCCTTATAAAACATCCCCAGAGAGCCCAACTCACATGCACTCTAACCAGCTTTGAAAGCAGCTGCATTAACGAAACACTAAGCAAGGGCGTCCTTTCTTTCACACACCAACTATTCATGCAAACGTATCATACATCCCTTCCTTTCTACACACAAAAATGGGAAAGAGAAATCGGCTCCACACAAACCCACAAGGAATGGCTGAAAATAGTTTCCTACATGACGAAATCTTCATCCTCCATCTATGTAATGGAGATGAATGTCAAACTTCTGTATAGATGGTACTATACCCCATACCAACTGCATGCCATCCTCCCTGAGCTCTCACCGAATTGCTGGAGAGGCTGCAATGCCATAGGCACCCCAACGCACATTCGGTGGACATGTCCCATCGCTCAGGTATACTGGGAAGCAATCAAAACTGAATTCAAATTTTTTTTATCTACAACTCTCGAACTAAACATCTGTTTTTTTTCCTCTTTAACAAGTTCACTAAAGTAAAATGTAAACTATGACTAGCATTATTAACTATCATGACGAACTCAGCAAAAAGGCTGATACCAAAAAATAGGAAAAGTCATAATCTTCCATAAATTTTAGTCTGGAGGGAAGCGACCTCCCAGTCTCCTAAGCTAGAAAAATACCACTATAACCGCAATAAACAGACAGACGACTACCACTCAATCTGCTTCCTATGGGAAGAATACCTCAACCAAACACACCCCTCCCACGACATAATGTGCCCAACAGTACCCATAAATCAAACATTCTCCACCACATTCCACTGTTTGAATGGAAGAAAGACTTCCCAGTCCTTAGCCAATTTGCTATCCATCTTCACGGACTAATAAATAAGAGATACATACTCTTTCTCTTTATTTTTTCTATGTTTTTTTTTCTTCTTCCACCTGCAGGAACCAAGTAATCAGATTATACCTTATGCAGTTTAATACCTATGTTGATATTAGCTAACTTAATTTAATTTAACCAATAGCTATACATACTGTTGTAGATCTGCAAAGTGTAACTTACTCCTGAAGAAAACGGTTTTTCTTTTTTGTTTTTCTTCTTTTGCTGTTCCTTTGTATTCATATAATAACAAAAAACTGTTGCACATGTAACTATTCCACACATTTCCATGTCTGTATTGGTTATATAATTTTCAATAAAGCATTTGAAAAAAAATAAAAATACAATCATACTGTAGCTGGCATGTCTGTATAGTTTGGGAGAGTAACCTAATGTTTTGACTCTTTTATTGACAATATGGACCACTCTTGGATCCTTATGGTTGCGTGATAAAAGGATAAAGGTTTTAAATAATAAGTATACAAACACAGAAAAGAACAAAGCTATATAACACAAATAGTATAAGAAACACTAACTTAAGGCCACAACTAAACCAACAGATGCTGATTTGCATTCTAGAATTGATTGAGTCTTGCTCGGACCTTTGGTCCCATAATGAGGGGGAATCTGTTTGAGAACAGGCAAAGTGTATTAGAGCAATGTGAAATGGAGGGTAAGGTATAAACAGGCTGTGTTGTTGTTGTCTGTTGTATAGAAGGAATATATGATCTTGAAGTGTATGATAATACTCGATGTGTCATGTCTAACTAATTGAAATGAGAGTAAGAGGTGTATTTGCTAGCTCTATGTGACTAAAATTATCAACAGTTTTGTGCTATTACTCACAACCTTTTAAGGCTCAGGATGTGCCGCTATGTTTCTGATACAGATCTATTGTTTCCTCTGGCGGCTCTGGCTGCTCGCAACAGTAGTAAAATCAGTATGCTGTGAAACTGGATAATAGCAGCGTTGCAGATGCATTGTTAACTTATAGTGCCCCACAAGCAATGTTGGATATGTCGAAGGAAGCTAACTTGTCCTACTTCTATATGTTATAGATGACATCAGAACAATGTCTTCAGTCTTATTAAAACTGGATTTATATCACCTAGATATATAACATTTGTACTAGCTGTATTATATATGCTAGGCTCAAGAAGAAACATAGGGCTAGATTTAGAGTTCTGCGGCCAAAGGGGTGCGTTAGCTACGAGTGCTTTTTTCCCCCCGCACCTTTTAAATACCGCTGGTATTTACAGTTCACAGAAGGGCTGCGTTAGGCTCCAAAAAGGGAGCGTAGAGCATATTTACCGCCACTGCAACTCTAGATACCAGCATTGCTTACGGACGCGGCCAGCTTCAAAAACGTGCTCGTGCACGACTCCCCCATAGAAAACAATGGGGCTGTTTGAGCTGAAAAAAAACCTAACACCTGCAAAAAAGCAGCATTCAGCTCCTAACGCAGCCCCATTGTTTCCTATACGGAAACACTTCCTAAGTCTGCACCTAACACTCTAACATGTACCCCGAGTCTAAACACCCCTAACCTTACAATTATTAACCCCTAATCTGCCGCCCCGCTATCGCTGACCACTGCATTTTATTATTAACCCCTAATCTGCCGCTCCGTACACCACCGCAAGCTACATTATAGCTATGTACCCCTAATCTGCTGCCCCTATATTATATTTATTAACCCCTAATCTGCCGCCCCCAACGTCGCCGCCACCTACCTACACTTATTAACCCCTAATCTGCCGACCGCACCGCACCGCTACTATAATAAATGTATTAACCCCTAATCCGCCTCACTCCCGCCTCAAAAACCCTATAATAAATAGTATTAACCCCTAATCTGCCCTCCCTAACATCACCGACACATAACTGCAATTATTAACCCCTAATCTGCCGACCTGATCTCGCCGCTACTCTAATAAATGGATTAACCCCTAAAGCTAATTCTAACCCTAACATTAACACCCCCCTAAGTTAAATATAATTTAAATCTAACAAAATAAATTATTTCTTATTAAATAAATTATTCCTATTTAAAGCTAAATACTTACCTGTAAAATAAACCCTAATATAGCTACAATATAAATTATAATTATATTGTAGCTATTTTAGGATTAATATTTATTGTACAGGTATTTTGTATTTATTTTAACCAGGTACATTAGCTATTAAATAGTTAATAAATATTTAATAGTTACCTAGTTAAAATAATTACAAAATTACCTGTAAAATAAATCCTAACCTAAGTTACAATTAAACCTAACACTACACTATCAATAAATAAATTAAATAAAATACCTACAATTACCTACAATTAAACCTAACACTACACTATCAATAAATTAATTAAATACAATACCTACAAATAAATACAATGAAATAAACTAACTAAAGTACAAAAAATAAAAAAGAACTAAGTTACAAAAAATAAAAAAATATTTACAAACATTAGAAAAATATTACAACAATTTTAAACTAATTACACCTACTCTAAGCCCCCTAATAAAATAACAAAGCCACCCAAAATAACAAAAAAAAAATACAACCCCCCCCCCAACATTAAAACCCACCACCCACATACCCCTAATCTAACCCAAACCTCCCTTAAATAAACCTAACACTACCCCCCTGAAGATCATCCTACCTTGTCTTCACCACACTGGGTATCACACCGATCCGTCCTGGCTCCGAAGTCTTCATCCAAGCCCAGGCAGGGGCTGGCGATCCATAATCCGGCTGAAGTCTTCTATCAAGCGTCGGCTGAAGAGGTCCAGAAGAGGCTCCAAAGTCTTCATCCTATCCGGGAAGAAGAGGAGATCCGGACTGGCAACCATCTTGATCCAAGCGGCATCTTCTATCTTCATCAGATGAACCGCTCCATCCTGAAGACCTCCAGCGCGGATCTATCCTCTTCTTCCGATGTCCAACTGAAGAATGAAGGTTCCTTTAAGGGACGTCATCCAAGATGGCGTCCCTCGAATTCCGATTGGCTGATAGGATTCTATCAGCCAATCGGAATTAAGGTAGGAAAATTCTGATTGGCTGATGGAATCAGCCAATCAGATTCAAGTTCAATCCGATTGGCTGATTGGATTAGCCAATCAGATTGAGCTCGCATTCTATTGGCTGTTCCGAGGGGGGGTTGTATTTTTCTTTTACAGGCAAAAGAGCTGAATTCTTTGGGGAATGCCCCACAAAGGGCCCTTTTAAGGGCTGGTAAGGTAAAAGAGCTTTGAACCTTTTACATTTAGAAATATTTTGGGGGGCTTTGTTATTTTATTAGGGGGCTTAGAGTAGGTGTAATTAGTTTAAAATTGTTGTAATATTTTTCTAATGTTTGTAAATATTTTTTATTTTTTGTAACTTAGTTCTTTTTTATTTTTTGTACTTTAGTTAGTTTATTTCATTGTATTTAATTGTAGGTATTGTATTTAATTAATTTATTGATAGTGTAGTGTTAGGTTTAATTGTAGGTAATTGTAGGTATTTTATTTAATTTATTTATTGATAGTGTAGTGTTAGGTTTAATTGTAACTTAGGTTAGGATTTATTTTACAGGTAATTTTGTAATTATTTTAACTAGGTAACTATTAAATAGTTATTAACTATTTAATAGCTATTGTACCTGGTTAAAATAATTACAAAGTTACCTGTAAAATAAATATAAATCCTAAAATAGCTACAATATAATTATAATTTATATTGTAGCTATATTAGGGTTTATTTTACAGGTAAGTATTTAGCTTTAAATAGGAATAATTTATTTAATAATAGTTAATTTATTTTGTTAGATTTAAATTATATTTAAGTTAGGGGGGTGTTAGGGTTAGGGTTAGAATTAGCTTTAGGGGTTAAAAAATTTATTATAGTAGCGGTGAGCTCCAGTCGGCAGATTAGGGGTTAATGCTTGAAGTTAGGTGTCGGCGATGTTAGGGAGGGCAGATTAGGGGTTAATACTATTTATTATAGGGTTATTGAGGCGGGAGTGAGTCGGATTAGGGGTTAATAACTTTATTATAATAGCGGCGCGGTCCAGTCGGCAGATTAGGGCAGATTAGGGGTTAATAAGTGTAGGCAGATTAGGGGTTAATAAATATAATATAGGGGTCGGCGGGGTTAGGGGCAGCAGATTAGGGGTTCATAGGGATAACGTAGGTGGCAGCGGCATGCGGTCGACAGATTAGGGGTTAATAAGTGTAGGCAGGTGGAGGCGACGTTGAGGGTGGCAGATTAGGGGTTAATAAATATAGGGGTCGGCGGTGTTAGGGGCAGCAGATTAGGGGTTCATAGGGATAATGTAGGTGGCAGCGGCGTGCGGTCGGCAGATTAGGGGTTAAAAAATTTTAATAGAGTGGCGGCGATGTGGGGGAACCTCGGTTTAGGGGTGTATAGGTAGTTTATGGGTGTTAGTGTACTTTAGAGCACAGTAGTTAAGAGCTTTATAAACCGGCGTTAGCCCAGAAAGCTCTTAACTACTGACTTTTTTCTGCGGCTGGAGTTTTGTCACTTCAGCCAAGACTCTAAATACCGGCGTTAGAAAGATCCCATTGAAAATATAGGATACGCAAATGGCGTAGGGGGATCTGCGGTACGGAAAAGTCGCGGCTGCAAAGTGAGCATTAGACCCTTTCCTGACTGACTCCAAATACCAGACGGCGGTAAAAACCAGCGATAGGAGCCTCTAACGCTGGTTTTTGTACTTTTATTTTTTTGTACTGTCTATTTAATTGTATTTATTTGTAGATATTGTATTTAATTAATTTATTGATAGTGTAGTGTTAGGTTTAATTGTAGGTATTTTATTTAATTATTTATTGATAGTGTAGTGTTAGGTTTAATTGTAACTTAGGTTAGGATTTATTTTACAGGTAAATTTGTAATTATTTTAACTATTTTAGCTATTAAATAGTTCTTAACTATTTAATAGCTATTGTACATGGTTAAAATAAATACAAAGTTGCCTGTAAAATAAATAGAAATCCTAAAATAGCTATAATATAATTATAATTTATATTGTAGCTATATTAGGATTTATTTTACAGGTAAGTATTTAGCTTTAAATAGGAATAATTTATTTAATAAGAGTTAATTAATTTAGTTAGATTTAAATTATATTTAAGTTAGGGGGGTGTTAGTGTTAGGGTTAGACTTAGCTTTAGGGGTTAATACATTTATTAGAATAGCGGTGAGCTCCAGTCGGAAGATTAGGGGTTAATGTTTGAAGTTAGGTGTTGGCGATGTTAGGGAGGGCAGATTAGGGGTTAATACTATTTATTATAGGGTTAGTGAGGCGGATTAGGGGTTAATAACTTTATTATAATAGCGGTGCGGTCCGGTCGGCAGATTAGGGGTTAATAAGTGTAGTTAGGTGGAGGCGACGTTGTGGGGGGCAGATTAGGGGTTAATAAATATAATATAGGGGTCGGCGGTGTTAGGGACAGCAGATTAGGGGTACATAGGGATAATGTAAGTAGCGGCGGTTTACGGAGCGGCAGATTAGGGGTTAATAATAATATGTAGGGGTCAGCGATAGCGGGGGCGGCAGAATAGGGGTTAATAAGTGTAAGGTTAGGGGTGTTTAGACTCGGGGTACATGTTAGGGTGTTAGGTGCAGACGTAGGAAGTGTTTCCCCATAGACAACAATGGGGCTGCGTTAGGAGCTGAACGCGGCTTTTTTGCAGGTGTTAGGTTTTTTTTCAGCTCAAACAGCCCCATTGTTTTCTATGGGGGAATCGTGCACGAGCACGTTTTTGAGGCTGGCCGCGTCAGTAAGCAACTCTGGTATCGAGAGTTGAAGTTGCGTTAAATATGCTATACGCTCCTTTTTTGGAGCCTAACGCAGCCATTCTGTGGACTCTCAATACCAGAGTTATTTTAAAGGTGCGGCCAGAAAAAAGCCAGCGTTAGCTACGCGGGTCGTTACCAACAAAACTCTAAATCTAGCCGTAAGTGCATAGTTGGTGAGAAAACTCTCGGGTAAGGGAGATTCAATCAAAGTTACAGCATATATCCCTATAAAGTTATCCCTGAGATGGGAGTAAACATATCTGATGTAGAAGGTCTCCGGTTGGTATCTGTGTGGAGCATGGATGTCAGACAGAGCTGCAAGCAAGGAGGGTGCCTGTTTTACAGCCGCGGTTTCCCGAGGGCCCCCCAAACCCCCGCATGGTCACGATCTTCTGATAGTATCCCTTCATTTGCTGGAACTCCCCCGACATGTTAAAGGGATGCGGTTTCGCTGGTTTTAAAAAGCTCAACTTCATTGAGGTTACTATGCGAGCACCACTCTCCACCTTCGGAGTCGCCATGCTGTGCAGCAGTTCACACAGTGGGGTAGTTGTAATTTCTGAGATCGCTTTGTTTGTATGTTCCTTCTGGTAAGATTGCCCTTGTGAGTCCATCATTGACTTTGATTGTGAAGTGCTTTATTAGTGTATCTAACAGAGCATTCTCCATGAGGCGTTGGCAGAGTGTTTAAAATTTGTGCCAGTGTTCTTGAAGTTTATCTTGAGGGCTCATTTCTCCTGAAGCGGCCATTTTGGCTGTTGTTTGCCTTAAGTTTATCAAGTTGTGTTCCTGTTTGTATCTATTATCTTTTCCATTACGTCTGTATCGCACAGTCATAAGGAGCAGTGTTACTTAGGTTTGAGCAGAGAGTTGGTTTGTTCATTTGCAGCAGGATACCTCGGATTACCGAGGGGGATAGCGTTGCCTACTGTGTGCTGCCCCAATAGGCCCTTAATGTTTGATTCCATGCTTCAGCTTCAATAATACAGGATAATATAAGATATTTGTGTCACCATAGTGTAGTGAAACGGTGCAGGGTATAATAGGAGTGAAATAGCTGTAGGATGGCTCCTGTAATCGGCAGATTATTAGAGTTTCCACTGGAGCTCTGGAAAGTGTGACCACCTTGGTTTGCTGTACAGACAAGCCCCCTACTTCCTCCAGTCTTTATGCATACCATATTTACACATTTATTCCCACCTTACTTAATATATTTTAACGTATTCCTCCGCCCCAAAAAAACATGGCAAATTTATTCATATCCTCTCCATGATCCATTTTCTTATCTCCATTTAAACAGCTGTAATTATGCCTGAAACTTGGTCACATGTTCTCTGCATCTATTATTGCTAAAATAAAATTATAAAGAAAATCAGGGGAAAATCCCCCACTAAAAGTAGCTATGCCCTTGATACCTTATCCTAACTCTCAATGGAACACATTCAAATCTATCAGAGCTGCAGTGTGAAATTCTTCCCATGGAGTTTAGCAGGGTTTTAAAATTCACAGACGTTCCAGTCTGTGGGAATTTACTTATTGTGCTGCTAATGCTTTAGAGAAGATTGTAATAATACTCCCTTGCATGCACTTGGACGGTGACAATTATACAGCTTTATTCCTATCCAACAAGAAATTGGAGGACTTTTATATTTTTAAAATTTAGTAATCTCAATCCCACGATCACCTATTTTGGCCTGTGTCATTCGCACACGCTGTTTGCTCGTCTTTTTCAGTGATAAAGGTTCTGTGTATGGTCAGTTACAAACAAGTGTTTCCTTGTTTACCTGAGCTCATGAATGATAACAGGGTAGAGTCCAGCCTTGCTGATCATCTTTTCAGATACGTTTTTGTGTTACAAAAGCTATTTACAAATCTGAAGCCATTACAATGATCGGTACATTTAAATGGACAATATACTGTAAAATCAGTCTACCCTAAATGTGTTTCAGATTACATGTTATACCAACTGCAAGTATAAAATGCATGGGAAACAACATTTATTTTTGTATATGAAATATGTGTTTTTGCTAGATAAAACAGCAACCTATTCAAATTGGTTAAGTTTGCAGAGAGAGCAGACATCTTCATTGTTTATTTCTCTCCATACATAATGAACTGCTTATCTTATCTCTGTCTGATTACACCAAAGAAAGTGCAATTGAAAATGCCACAGATCCAATAAGCAGAGTTAGTTTCACATCTGAGTCGTGTGAATAGCATTGTTGATTGGATCAGCATTGGTTCAGCAGCTTTTTCCACTGAGACCCACAGTGCTCTGCGGGTCCCAAGTAGCATTTCTACTGTTTATTTAACCCCTTTGCAGTGGTTTACCACACTGTAGTCTAGGGTCAATAGTCTTAAAATTACATGCTCTAACGGATTAATTGTTCTCAGCAAAGGAGATAAGATAAACATACTTGATATTTTTAAGAAGAATGTTCCTGTGCTGCAAAACAGGGCAAATATTAATAACAAAAAAAAGGTTTTATATATCCACTATCAATGCATCTTTATAGTAATATTCCAGATTTTTAACACCTATCTAGGTCTAAACTGTGTTAATATCTCATCAGGTGTAACAGGAGATATGACTGTACTAATTAGTTATCAGCACAATTCCATACTACTCATCACAATGCAGCCAGTACTTGGCCCACAACAGATCATGCCAGTCTCATAACATAAAGGCAGTACATTGGCTTATTCATTGTAAGTCAAGGGAGAAATATTTAAAGTATCCTTGGGTGATAGTATTCCTGCTGAGCCAAGTCTAAAGTACAACTTGTGACTGTCATCAGTTTATGTCATCTGCACTGAATCTGCTCTATCTGGTTCTGGAGAATGGGGCACTGTGGCAAAATAAATACATTTTGTTACTTTTTATACAACCCATGATGCCCTTTGTTAAAATATTTCAAACACAAACTTTAGGCAAACAGCACAAAATGTATTTTCTTTTTTTCATCAAATTGCACCTGGAAATAGCAGTTGTTGGAAATAGGATAACTCAATGGATAACAAGTATTATAACATGGGCACAGATTACAGAGGTTTCACAATACATATGATAGACAGACAGACAGATAATAGATAGATAGATAGATAGATAGATAGATAGATAGATAGATAGATAGATAGATAGATGATAGAATTTCATTATCACTATAGCTACTATTAAAGGGACAGTCTAGTCAAAATTAAACTTTCATTATTCAGATAGGACATTTAATTTTAATCAACTTTCCAATTTACTTTTATCATCAAATTTGCTTTTTTCTCTTAGTATTCTTAGTTAAAAATAAACCTAGGCAGTCTCATATGCTAATTTCTAAACCCTCGAGAGCTGCCTCTTATCACAGTCTTTAACACAAAGAGACTGAAAGTACACGTGGGCCATATAGATAACACTGTGTTCAGGCACAGGGGGTTATTTAAGACTTAGCCCAACACAATGCTAACTGCAAGACGATAGATGATAAACAGTCACAGTCATGTGATCAGGGGCTGGAAGAAGGTTCTTAGCTACAAGGCAATCACAGAGGTAAAAAGTGTATTAATATAACTGTGTTGGTTATGCAAAACTGGGGAATTGGTAATAAAGGGATTATCTATCTTTTAAAACAATAACAATTCTATGGTAGACTGTCCCTTTAAGGGGAAAAAGGGAATAACAATATTTACAAAACAAACAAGCACACACTGCGGAACAAACTAGCTGTCACTCTTGAAAGTTAAAGGGACAGTATACACCAATTTTCATTTAACTGCATGTAATAGACACTACTATAAAGAATAAGATGCACAGATACTGATATAAAAATCCAGTATAAAACCGTTTAGAAACTTACTTAGAAACTCACAGTTTAGCTCTGTTAAAAGGATTAGCTAGAACACTAAGTGGGAAATATTCAGACACTCCCCCCTCCCCCTTCCTCTGCATATGAAAAGACTCTTTACACAAACAGGAGCAAGCTGGAGTAGGTATACATCAGTATTCTCCTAAAACTTTGGGGCTTGGTTAGTAGTCTGAAAATCAGCGCAATGTTATTTAAAAATAAGCAAAACTATAAAAAAAAAAAAAAAAAAGCTGTATAGGCTATATAATTGGATCATCTACAAAACATTTATGCAAAGAAAAAACAAATGAAGCTCCAGTCACCTTAAAGGAACAGTAAATATAATAGATTTGCATAATCAACAGATACATGATAAAAAGACAATGACATAGCACTTAGAGGGATATTTATAAAGCTGTCAACCGCAAATACACTGGAATTCAGCAGCGTAATTGTGGCGAGCCTGATTCGACCTAGTTATCAAAGCCTACAGACCGGCAAAAGTTGAAATTTGTGATGTAACATAAGATCCGCCGGTCTCAATCCGACACAGATCGATGCTTACGTCACTACAGATGTTCCGAATACAAATTCGGCACTATATGACAACTTTTGCAAGTTATCAACCTTCTAACTGGTACGCTCGCCACTATTCCAGCCCAGCATACCTGGTTTTCAATCCGCCACCCTGGAGGCCGCGGATGCCATAGGAATCAATGTGAGTCTGAAAGCAGCGAAAGCTTATGTTCGATGCTGCCAGATATCCCATTGATTTCTATGGTAGAATAAAAGTTACGTTTACACCTAACACCCTAACATAAGCCCCGAGTCTAAACACCCCTAATCCGCCGCCCCCGACATCTTCGCAACCTACATAATGTTATTAAATCCTATCTCGCCGCTCCCGGACCCCACCACAACTAACTAAATGTATTAACCCCTATCCCTCCTCTCCCGGAGCCCACCACAACTCAAAAAAAGTTATTAACCCCTATCCCGCCACTCGCGGTCCCCTCCGCAACTAAATAAATGCTTAACCCCTAACCCTAACAACCCTCTAACTTTACATTAAATATTAACTCATCCCTATCTTATAATAAATTTAAGCTTACCTTTAGAATTAAAATAAACTATATTAAACTATTAATTTACCAACCCTAACTATTATACTAAAATTACATTAAACTATATTAAACTATTAATTAACCTACCCTAACTATTATCCTACAATTACATTAAACTATATTAAACTATTAATTAACCTACCCTAACTATTATCCTACAATTACATTAAACTACTATATTCAACTACTAATTAACCTAACCTAACTATTATCCTACAATTACTTTGAATTATATTAAACTATTAATTAACTTACCCTAACTATTATACTAAAATGACATTAAACTACAAATTAAATTAACTATATTACATTTCTAAAAACCCTACTCAATTTATTTAAATCTACAATAAAGAATTACTAAGTTACAAAAAAAATAACAACTCAGTTACACAAAATAAAAAACACTAAGTTATACAAAATAAAAAACACTGTTACACAAAATAAAAAATAAATGATCAAATATTTAAACTAATTACACCTAATCTAAAAGCCCTATCAAAATAAAAAAGCTCCCCGAAATAAAAAAAACCCTAGCCTACAATAAACTACCAATGGCCCTTAAAAGGGCCTTTTGCGGGGCATTGCCCCAAAGAAATCTGCTCTTTAACCTGTAAAATAAAATACAAACAACCCCCCAACAGTAAAACCCACCATCCACACAACCAACCCCCCCCCAAATAAAAATCTATCTAAAAAAAACCTAAGCTCCCCATTGCCCTGAAAATTGCATTTGTATGGGCATTGCCCTTAAAAGGGCATTTAGCTCTTTTTCAGCCCAAAGTCCCTAACCTAAAATTAAAACCCACCCAATAAACCCTTAAAAAAACTAACACTAACCCCCAAAGATCCACTTACAGTTTTCGAAGACCAGACATCCATCCTCATCCAAGCGGCAGAAATCATCAGCGAAGCCGGCAGAAGTCTTCATCCAACCGGGCAGAAGTCTTCATCCAGATTGCATCTTCTATCTTCATCCATCCGGCGCGGAGCGGCTGATTGGAATAGCCAATAGAATGCAAGCTCAATCCTATTGGCTGTTGCAATCAGCCAATAGGATTTTTCCACCTTAATTCCTATATGTAAGAGACGCCATCTTGTATGACATAATTTAAAGGAAACTTCATTCTTCAAGAGACGTAAGAAGAGGATGCTCCGCGCCGGATGTCTTGAAGATGGAGCCGCTCCGCGCCGAATGGATGAAGATAGAAGATGCCGTCTGGGTGAAGACTTCTGCCCGGTTGGATGAAGACTTCGGCCCGCTTGGATGAAGACTTCTGCCGGCTTCACTGAGGACTTCTGCCGCTTGGATGAGGATGGATGTCCGGTTTTCGAAAACTGTAAGTGGATCTTTAGGGGTTAGTGTTAGGTTTTTTAAGGATTAATTGGGTGGGTTTTAATTTTAGATTAGGGACTTTGGGCTAAAAAAGAGCTGAATGCCCTTTTAAGGGCAATGCCCATCCAAATGCCCTTTTTAGGGCATGGGGAGCTTAGGTTTTTTTAGATATGTTTTTATTTGGGGGGTTTGGTTGTGTGGGTGGTGGGTTTTACTGTTGGGGGGGTGTTTGTATTTTATTTTACAGGTAAAGGAGCTGATTTCTTTGGGTCAAGGCCCCGCAAAAGGCCCTTTTAAGGGCCATTGGTAGTTTATTGTAGGCTAGGGTTTTTTTTTTTATTTTGGGGGGCTTTTTTATTTTGATAGGGCTATTAGATTAGGTGTAATTAGTTTAAATATTTGATCATTTATTTTTTATTTTGTGTTACTTAGTGTTTTTTATTTTGTTTAACATAGTTGTTATTTTTTTGTAACTTAGTAATTCTTTATTGTAGATTTAAAAAACTTGAGTAGGGTTAGGTTTTTAAAAATGTAATATAGTTAATTTAATTTGTAGTTTAATGTAATTTTAGTATAATAGTTAGGGTAGGTTAATTAATAGTTTAATAAAGTTTAATGTAATTGTAGGATAATAGTTAGTGTAGGTTAATTAGTAGTTTAATATAGTTTAATGTAATTTTAGTATAATAGTTAGGGTAGGTTAATTAATAGTTTAATATAGTTTAATATTATTTTAGTATAATAGTTAGGGTAGGTTAATTAATAGTTTAATATAGTTTATTTTAATTCTACAGGTAAGTTTAAACGGTTTAGGGGTTAATAGGTTAAGTAAGTGGTAGTGATATGGGAGGCCAGGGTTTTAGGGGTTAATACATTTATTTAGTTGTGGAGGGGTCCGGGATCGGCGGGATAGGGGTTAATAACTTTATTAGGGTTGCGGCGGGGTCTGGGAGCTGCGGGATAGGGGTTAAACATTTTAGTATAGTGGCGGCTTTTAGTGACAGGGTATAAATAAAGTTGGGGAAAAGCCGAATAGCAGCGAGATCGATGACTGTTAGTTAACAACAGTCCGCTGCTCATTGCCCCATACTTGGTGCGCGGCATTTTGGCAGCTTTTTTTATAAATAAGGAGAGCGATGTTAGGCGAGCGTATTGGTGCCGGTGAATGCAGCATAGTTGATGGCTTCTTAGTCTGAACTTCAAATGAGTATTTTTTTTCTGATAAATTTTAGTTATGTCTATTTCCACTCCTCCTGTATCATGTGACAGCCATCAGCCAATCACAAATGCATATACATATATTCTGTGAATTCTTGCACATGCTCAGTAGCTCTGGTGACTCAAAAAGTGTAAATATAAAAGACTGTGCACATTTTGTAAATGGAAGTAAATTGGACAGTTTTTTTAAAAAAATGCATGTTCTTATCTGAATCATGAAAGTTTAATTTTGACTTGAGTGTCCCTTTAAGCTTTCCACCCCCTTAGAAATGGCAGATTTTAATAATCATGGGCTGATGTGTCTGGGATAATTAACAAGCTCTGTGCTTGTGCACTTGCTTGTGCATGCATAAATGCAAGCAGCAGATGAGGATGCACTGCACACCCTGAAAAAATAAAAAATAATTAAAAAACAAAACTAAAAAAAGCCCTAAACTGAATACTGGCAGACTGTCTGCCAGTATATAAGATCGTGGGGAGGAGTGTGGGTGATTTAAGGAATAAGAACTGTTTGGGAGGGATCAGGAAGGTATCAGGTTGGAGGGTAACACCTACATTCCTACATTGCAATACAATTACCTTTACCAGCTAACTCATTAACCCCTTCACTGCTGGGAATTTCAGAAGTGTGGTGCGCAGCTGCAATTAGCAGCTTTCTAATTACCAAAAGCATGGGTAAAGCCATGCATGTCTGTTTTTTCTGCACAAAGGGTGAAGCTTTGAAAACCATTTTTATTATGACTGCACAAGTGGTATGTAAATAATTTTAATGAGAAACCCAAAGTTTGTGAAAAGCGTAACGATTATTTTAATATAATTGCATTTGTCGCGCAAAACTGTGGCATGAAATATATCAAAACAGGCCTAGATCAATACCTTGGGTTGTATGCTAAAAAAAATGTATATAGTTTTCATAGGTAAATAAAAAAACAAACAAACCTCTGTTTCTGTTTAAATGGAGTGATATCCACATATGACTACAGCATATTGCCAAAATACATTAGCTTTTCATTTTTCGCTGTCATGGTCCGTTCTGTTTGCTTACTCACAAATGTGCTACAAATAAAGTTCTAATTTGCGAGTTATGGCAAGCAAACCATTATTTAGTTTGTTTATCTGCACCAGCACAATGCATACAAATTTTACTCTGATTTTGTTATATACAGAACTCCCTTCTACAAAAATAAGCTCTCTTCTCATTTGGAAATCATAGATCTCCTCTCAGTCACAAATTCTGGAAGCTCTGGCAATACTTGCACTTTGCAGAAATCTTGGCTTTAAAAAAAAAAAAAGATGTTTGAAATATATTTTGGATATAACAGGCTGAATGCTGTTTCTTACAAACAGAATGCAAGCCATACATTACAGGGTTTATCCAGTTTGATCTAAAATGTTTGAGGTTGTATTAATATTCATGGCTAAAAGGTTTAATTACATTATGAAGATTGCATGAGAAAAAAATAAATTAAAAAAGTACACAAAATTATAAGAAATTATTCATTTAACATTTCTTTATTTGTTATTATAAAATATGTAAAAATCCTGAATTAAAACATATTAGGCAGTCATCAATACTGAATTAGTCACCATGCTTCTTAGTTTCTTCCCCCCTGTGTTTACTTAATTCAAATAAACTAGCATACTAGCGGCTAGATTACGAGTTTTGCGTTATGAGGGGTGAGGTATTAACTTGCGTGTTATTGTCACCGCTCACTTACCTACATCGCTAGTATTACAGGTTTTTCAGCGTAGAGCAAAATTGTGCTCCATACTGCACTCCAATACCCGCGCTGCTTAAGTCAGCGGTGAGCTGGTTGTACGTGCTCGTGCACAATTTCCCCATAGACATTAATGGGAAGAGCTGGCTGAGAAAAAGTCTAACACCTGCCAAAAAGCAGCATAAAGCTCAGTAACGCAGCCCCATTGATTCCTATGGGGAAACACAATTTATGTTTACACCTAACACCCTAACAGGAACCCCGAGTCTAAACACCCCTAATCTTACACTTATTAACCCCTAATCTGCTCCCCCCGACATCACAGGCACCTACATTATAGTTATTAAGCCCTAATCTGCCGCTCCGGACATCGCCGACACCTACATTATACTTATTAACCCCTAATCTCCAACCCCCAATGTCGCCGCAACCTACCTACACTTATTAACCCCTAATCTGCCGCCCACAACGTCGCCACCACTATAATAAACATATTAACCCCTAAACTGCCGCACTCCCGCATCGCAAACACTAGTTAAATATTATTAACCCCTAATCTGCCGTCCCTAACGTCGCCGCCACTATATTAAATTTATTAACCCCTAAACCTAAGTCTAACCTTAACCCTAACACCCCCTAACTTAAATATAATTAAAATAAATCTAAATAAAATCTACTATTAACAACTAAATAATTCCTATTTAAAACTAAATACTTACATATAAAATAAACCCTAAGCTAAATACAATATAACTAATAGTTACATTGTATCTATCTTAGGGTTTATTTTAATTTTACAAGCAAGTTTGTATTTATTTTAACTAGGTAGAATAGTTACTAAACTACAAAAACAAACAAACATTAAATTACGCAAAATAAAAAACAAATTACAAGATATTTAAACTAATTACACCTAATCTAATAGCCCTATCAAAATAAAAAAGCCCCCCAAAATAAAATGTTCCAATCAGCCAATAGAATGTGATCTTAATCCTATTGGCTGATTGGATCAGCCAATAGGATTGAAGTTCAATCCTATTGGCTGATTGCATCAGCCAATAGGATTTTCTCAACCTTAATTCCGATTGGCTGATAGAATTCTATCAGCCAATCGGAATCTAAGGGACGCCATCTTGGATGACGTCATTTAAAGGAACCTTCATTCCAGAAGAAGCCGTCGATTGAAGAGGATGCTCCACGCTGGATGTCTTGAAGATGGAGCCGCTCCGCGTCGGAAGGATGAAGATAGAAGATGCCGACTGGGGGAAGACTTTTGCCCGTCTGGAGGACCACTTCTGCCGGCTTCGTTGAGGACATCTTGCCGCTTGGATGAAGAATTCTCCCAGCTTCGTTGAGGATGGATGTCGGCTCTTCAAAACTGTAAGTGGATCTTCGGGGGTTAGTGTTAGGATTTTTTAAGGGTGTATTGGGTGGGTTTTATTTTTAGATTAGGGGTTTGGGCTGCAATAGAGCTGCCCTTTTAAGGGCAATGCCCATCCGAATGCCCTTTTCAGGGCAATGGGGAGCTTAGGTTTTTTTAGTTAGGGTTTTATTTGAGGGGTTGGTTGTGTGGGTGGTAGGTTTTACTGCTGGGGGGTTCTTTGTATTTTTTTTTTACAGGTAAAAGAGCTGATTTCTTGGGGGCAATGCCCCGCAAAAGGCCCTTTTAAGGGCTATTGGTAGTTTAGTATAGGCTAGGGTTTTTTTATTTTGGGTGGGCTTTTTATATTTTTATAGGGCTATTAGATTAGGTGTAATTAGTTTAAAGATCTTGTAATTAGTTTTTTATTTTCTGTAATTTAGTGTTGTTGTTTTTTTTGTAATTTAGCTAACTGTATTGAATTTAGTTAATTGTATTTAATTTAGGGAATTTATTTAATTGTAGGGTTAGGTTAGGTGTTAGTGTAAGACAGGTTAGGTTTTATTTTACAGGTCAATTTGTATTTATTTTAGCTAGGTAGTAATTAAATAGTTAATAACTATTTAGTAACTATTCTACCTAGTTAAAATAAATACAAACTTGCCTGTAAAATAAAAATAAACCCTAAGATAGATACAATGTAACTATTAGTTATATTGTAGCTAGCTTAGGGTTTATTTTACAGGTAAGTATTTAGTTTTAAATTATTTAGTTAATGATAGTAGGTTTTATTTAGATTTATTTTAATTATATTTAAGTTAGGGGGTGTTAGGGTTAGGGTTAGACTTAGATTTAGAGGTTAATAAATTTAATATAGTGGCGGCGACGTTGGGGTGGCAGATTAGGGGTTAATAAATGTAGGTAGGTGGCGGCGATGTTAGGGACAGCAGATTAGGGGTTAATAATATTTAACTAATTTTTGCGAGGCGGGAGTGCGGTGGTTTAGGGGTTAATATGTTTATTATAGTGGCGGCGATGTCCGGAGCGGCAGATTAGGGGTTAATAATTTAATTTTAGTGTTTGCGATGCGGGAGGGCCTCGGTTTAGGGGTTAATAGGTAGTTTATGGGTGTTAGTGTACTTTTTAGCACTTTAGTTATGAGTTTTATGCTACAGCGTTGTAGTGTAAAACTCATTACTACTGACTTTAAAATGCGTTACGAATCTTGACGGGATAGGCTGTACCGCTGACTTTTTGGCCTCCCAGGACAAGCTTGTAATACCGGCGCTATGAAAGTCCCATTGAAAATAAACTTTACGCAAATTGCGTAAGTTGATTTGCGGTAAGGCCAAAAAAGTGTGCGGTGCCCCTAAATCTGCAAGACTTGTAATAGCAGCGGTAGTAAAAAAGCAGCGTTATGAGGCTTAACGCTGCTTTTTTACTTATAACGCAAGACTCATAATCTAGCCGTAGGTGAGTACAAGTTTTTTTAATGCATTGACACTCACCACGTTATTTGGATGAGCTAATCTGGACTTGTTACTGGAGTAGACAAAGGTTATCACTGTCATTTTGTTAGTTAAATCTCAATTGTTTTGCACTTTGTTACTTTATCGTCTCTGCTGAAGCCAATTAGGGACAGATATGTAGCAAAGTTAGACTGTAAAGTCTGCAGTAAACACTTGCAGTTCTCAGAATTGGATTTTTTTTGGACATTAAAAAGATACTAAACCCAAATTTTATTGTTCATGATTCAGATAGAGCATGCAATTTTAAGCAACTTTCTAATTTACTCCTATTATCATTTTTTTCTTTATTCTCTTGGTATCTTTATTTGAAAAGCAGAAAAATTGATCTGAATCATGAAAGAAAAAAATTGTATTTATTATCCATTTCATATTCTCAGAATCAGGAGTTAAGGTCTTAAGACCACTGCTCCTTAACTCGTCCGCCACCTCTGAGGTGGTGGACAGCAATCATCCCAATTGGATACGAGCGGGATGATTGACACTAATTAGCCATGAATGTGAAGGGGCGGCATTGCACAAGCATTTCACCAGAAATGTTTGTTCAATGATGAATGCAGACAGCGTATGCTGTGGGCATTTAGCGATGTCGGGCGGACATGATCTGCTACAGCGGATCATGTCCGTCCGACATTTAAATAAATCGGCCCCTTAGTTTGAACTTCAAATGAGTAGTAGATTTTTTTCTGACAAACTTGAAGTTATGTCTATTTCCACTCCTCCTGTCTCATGTGACAGCCATCAGCCAATCACAAATGCATACACGTTTATTCTGTGCTTTCTTGCACATGCTCAGTAGGAGCTGGTGACTCAAAAAGTGTAAATTTAAAAAGACTGTGCACATTTTGTTAATGGAAATAAATTGGAACTTTGTTTAAATTTGCCTGCTCTATCTGAATAATGAAAGTTTAATTTTGACTTGAGTGTCCCTATAAATTGAAGGGACTTTTTGTATTCCATGAGATATGAGTTCTAAGTTATGTTACATTAAACTGAAAAAATTAGAAATTAATATTGTTTTTGCCCCAAAAAAATATAATATAATATATTTAAAATATCCGTTTAAGCTACAACAAAAAACACTAATTTTAATGAATCTTTAAAGGTATATGAAAGTTTGTTTCATTGTTGTTAAAGCACTAAGTTGCGGCTTATATTAAATATAATTCATTGCAATATGTAATATTTATCATTTTAAAAGGATTTTACATTTATTTCTTTTGTTAAACTTAAAATGTACACTTTCCACTACTTCCTGTCCCAGCCCTACAAGGGAGCTGGGGTCTCTGCAGAAAGGCATATCTAGCTTGATGTCATAAATATTCTAGGGTATCATAAGCTGGTTTACTATTAAGTGAATACTAGATAAACAGAGAATCAGATTTGCCCATGCTCCGAAGAGGCAGAATACAACCTAAGTTATTTCACTAATTTGCAATTGCTCTTTTGTAAGTTGTTTGCTGTTTCTACACAATCTGGTTCTATTTATGTTTACTTTGATTTACATATTTGTTTTTACTAAAAGAGCACTGTTTAATATCCCTTTAAGTGTTATTATTTCCTGTGTCCCAGATCCATGATTGTGGATCCCTACCATTTAGAAATATGTCTCTTGTGGTTATTTAATGTACAATCTACTAAAACTATAACAATGTACAAAGAATTTAGCTAAAAAATTAGCAGAATGTAAACTACGACAAACTAATTTTTCAAACTTATAATCTTTGTTAGAAAGCAGTGAACACCATTTTTCGCAACTTGTATACCGAGCCCGGATACTAGTGATTAATTAATAAGGGCTGCCATGTACTACTGTAAAAATAACAGACACCATACAAGGATAAAAACATCAATAGCTCATTCATCTTTATAATCTACAACTGGTTTAATTTGCAGTTTGCATAGCGCAACTGCTTTAACATTATTCATTGAAGGATTTTTCATAAAAAATGCTAGCAGTCTGTATATTTTCGGTAAACAATGCAGACTTATGGTTTCTCTTCCTTCTCTCGTGATTCTTATTGAAAGCATAAAGACTACTATTGTGTTTGTTCTGTGATGCTATGTAACTCGTTGGCTGCCGTATCACATTATGTGCAGATCTATTCATAAGACACTTGTCTTCAGATATTGGCACTTACTTCATTTGTTCTACAATATAACAAATGGAGAAATACATTTTATAAACCACATCATTGGTCCTTAACAGATGTTTATATTCTACAATGTTTCAGTTAGTTTGTGGTTTAGTACTAACCTGCAACATAGTAAATATAATAACAATAAAAAAAGTGTACAGAAATAAAAGGGGAAGTTAGGTATTATAATATAAAGATGCTCTCACTTTCATGGCAACTGATGATTCCAACCCACAGAAAGTCAACTGCCTGCCTTGCTGCAATCAGGCCTCTGGGGCTATATGTAGGGATACTGGAGAATTTTCTAGGTATATCCAGTAAGGTGCAACATTTTTAAAAAAAATCCTTTCTTCTAGAGCAGATGATATCTTAGACATTCTACTAATTGAAATGGAATAACATTTTTAAATATGAGAAAATGTCATCCATTAAACATTTTTAATGTTTAAAAAGATAGATAATTCCTTTATTACCCATTCCCCAGTTTTGCATAACCAACACAGTAATATTAATATACTTTTTACCTCTGTGATCACTTTGTATCTAAGACTCTACCCCCTTATCTCAGTGCTTTTTTTTTAACAAACGTGCATTTCAGCAAATTAGTGCTGACTCATGGATAACTCCACAGGAGTGAGCACAATGTTATCTATATAGCAAACCTGAACTAGCACTGTCTAGTTGTTAAAAGCTAATAAAATGTACTGAGATAAGAGGCGACCTTCAAGGGCTTAGAAATCAGCCTATGAGGCTACATAGTTTTAGCTTTCAACATACCAAGTGAACAAAGCAAATTTGATGATAAAAGAAAATTGGAAAGTTGTTTAAAATTGCATGCCCTATCTGAATCAAGAAATTTTAATTTTGACTTTGCAGTCCCTTTAAATTATTTTGGTGTTTAAAAGAATAGTAATGCTAAAGTATCTCTTACAGTGAGCAGATAGGGGCATGTTAAAAAATAAGTGTGTGTATTTCTCTTTGCAGACTATGCCTGGTAGCACTTTATATATCCCCAAGGCAACAAGTTTCAATTCCTGAGAAGAATGTTTGCATAGAAACTAATGGCTCGAGTGATACAGCAGCAAAAAAACATTGTGGGAAGGGAGTCAATCATACCTTGCAGAACATGTACATTTAATGTTATTTTCTGCAAAAGGCTAACATGCATTAAAATAAATTAAATCCTTCTACGTCCCTTTAACAATATTGGTTTTGCTTGCTTGGCTACTTTTTACTTTAGACATACACATATAAATATAAATGTTTAAAGAAAAATTTTGATTTAATCTACAAGAAAGTTTTGGGGTAAAGCCGTATTCCACGTCATTCCTTGCAGTCGGGTAGTGGTGGCTTTAAAGCAGTTAGGAACTTGTAAAGAGGTGCTTACTGCATTTTCCTAACAATTGCTGCCCTAGTTTAGAAAGCCAGAGTTGGCTACTCTGTTCTTTCTTTTTCAAAGAGACCATACACTTAACAAATTAAAAGACACTGCTTTTTTATTGGTGCATAGATAATCCTGTTGTATGGGTTACACTGGGGCATGAAGCAGGCACTGTAGCATGTGTGAGACTAACATTTAAACTCTTTTAAAAAGAAAGGGTAAAATGTTTTTATTAGGCTTTATTTTCACATATTCCCTTGATAAAACAATACAAGTTTAAACTGAAAGTAAGGCTGAATTTTCTATTTCAGCAGTTTATTCATTTCCACTTTGCTTTAAAATAAAACGATGCAAAATTTTAGCTTTGAAAAACCAGATATTTCTGGTACTCAGTGTACCAGGAAGTGGTGTCTCTCTGTGTCGCAGCAGTAATTTGAGCTCGGCAGTTGCGGTCACATTTCATAATGTTTCTGAGGAAAAATTAGTTTTTCTCCATTTCTGGGTGATCCGGTCGTAATTGGTAGTGGAAAGGCACCTGAGTAATTGAGGTGAGGGGTTGCCTGAGGGGTATTTCAAAAGTTTATTTGATGTTTATTAAATGTTTTTTTTCTTAACTTTTCTCACATAATTTTAGCTGGGGATCGATACTAATTTGGGATAACATTTAATTGTATTTTTTCCTTGGCTTATTTTAATTGAATATTAAAATCTTTGAAACTTATCTATACAAGTTTATTTATTGTTTCACAACATGTCTGATATGGTGCAAGAGCCTGCTCTCATTAATTCATGCTTATTATGTTTAGATGCACAAATTACAGCTCCTATGCAAATTTGTTCTTCATATGTCAAGAAAACCTTGCAAAATAAAGGTAAACTTTTTGAGCCTAATGTCTCTCAGGATGATGTTGTTAAAATAATACCTCAGTTTTCCCCTGCTATGTCCTAAACCTCAATGGCATCCCATGCAGTGCCCTGCAGTTCCTCTATAACTCCTAGTGAAGCTTATTTAAAAGCAGAAACTGCTGCCCAGGTATCTTCAGTGGTATCTGCGGCATTAGCTGCCATTCCCAGATTACAGGGAAAACGCAAGAGGAAATCTAGAAATTCAGAAAGTAAGGTGTCTGTCATCAGTTCTGCTTCCAAAGTTGCCCTTTCTCATAAGTCTGATGAGGAAGATACATCAGAACTTTCTGAGGGTGAAATCTCAGATTTGGACAATATAATTCCTTCTTCTGAGACTGAGGTGGTATCCTTCAGATTTAAGCTTGAACACCTTGGTGTATTGTTAAAGGAGGTTTTAGCTACTTTAGATGACTCCGATACCCCTGTCGTTGTCACTCCTAAGAAATCTAGTAAACTTAATAGTTTCTTTGATGAACCTTCCTTTGGAGGTTTTTCATATACCGGACCGTGCTACGGAGATTATCTCACAGGAATGGGAGAAACCAGGGGTGTCTTTTTTCCCGTCGCCCATTCTTAAGAAAATGTTTCCTGTCGAGGACTCCATTAAAGAGGTATACTGTACTCAAAGTTGAAGGGGCCATTTCCACTCTGGCTAAGAGAACCACTATTCCTATTGAGGATAGCTGCTCTTTGAAGGATCTGATGGATAAGAAGCTGGAGGCTTATTTGAAAAAGATTTATGTTCATCAAGGTCTCCAATGGCAACCTTTGGTGTGTATTGCCACAGTGACTAGTGCGGAATCTTATTGGTTCAACATCTTGTCTGATTCTCTTCAAGTAGAGACTTCCTTGGATGAAATTCAAGATTGGATTAAAGCTCCTAAATTGGCCAATTCCTTTATTGCAGATGCCATTTTACATGTTGTTAGACTAGGAGCTAAAACTTCTAGTATCGCTGTCCTAGCCCGCAGGGCGTTATGGTTGAAATCCTGGTCTGCGGACATTTCCTCTAAAGTCAAGCTTCTGGCGATTCCTTACAAGGGCAAAACCTTGTTTGGACCCTGTTTGGCAGAAATTATCTCTGATGATATGGGTGGAAAAGGGTCTTTTCTACCTCAAAAAAAGAAGAATAGGCCTAAAGGATGTCAGAGTATTTTTTGTTCCTTTTGTAACTTCAGAGGAAAGCCTTCCCCTTCTTCTTCCAAGCAGGAGCAATCTAAATCGTCTTGGAAACCCAATCAGTCTTGGGACAAGGGGAAAATCAAAATCAGCATGAAGGGTTTGTCCCCGATCCGGGAACGCATCAGGTGGGGGGCAGAGTTTCTCAGTTCTCTCAAACCTGGATACAAGATGTCTCAGATCCCTGGACTGTGGACATAGTATCCCAGTGTTAAAAATTGGAATTCAAGACTTTTCCTCCCAGAGGCAGATTCCATCTCTCAATATAATCTGCAGACCAGATAAAGAGAGAGGCGTTCTTGAAATGTATACAACATCTTTCCTCCCTAGGAGTGATAGTTCCAGTTCCAGTGCAGAAACAGGGTCTCAGGTTCTACTCCAACCTATTTGTGGTTCCCAAAAAAGAGGGAACTTTCCATCCCATTCTAGACTTGAAGTGTCTAAAAAGTTTCTCAAAGTTCCATCCTTCAAGATGGAGACTATACGCTCCATTCTTCCTTTAGTACAAGAGGGTCAGTTTATGACAACCATAGACCTAAAAGATGCATATCTTCATGTTCCTATTTACAGGGACCATCACAGATTCCTGAGATTTGCCTTTCTGGACAAACATTTCCAGTTTGTGGCCCTTCCATTTGGTGTAGCCACAGCTCCCAGAATTTTTTCAAAGTTTCTGGGGGCTCTTTTGGCACTGATCCGTTCTCATGGAATTGTTGTGGCACCCTACCTGGACGACATATTGGTTCAGGTGCCATCTTTTCAACAAGCAAAATCTCATGGAATTGTTGTGGCACCCTACCTGGACGACATATTGGTTCAGGTGCCATCTTTTCAACAAGCAAAATCTCACACAAAGATATTGTTGTCTATTCTTCGTTCCCACGGATGGAATGTGAATCTGGAAAAAAGCTCCCTTTCCCCTGCTACAAGAGTAGTGTTCTTAGGGACCACAATAGATTCTCTATTGATGAAGATTTTTCTGACAGAGGTCAGGAAAAACAAAATCATTTCCTCTTGCCTCTCTCTTCAGGCTACTGCCCATCCTTCAGTGGCTCAATGTATGGAGGTAATTGGTCTGATAGTGGCTTCCATGGATATCATTCCTTTTGCTCAATTCCATTTGAGAGCTCTCCAGTTGTGCATGCTCAGACAATGGAATGGCGACCATGCAGATTTATCTCAGGGAATAGAGTTAGATCAGTCGTCAAGGGACTCTCTCCCGTGGTGGATTTCTCAGGAATATCTGTCTCAGGGCATATGCTTTCGGAAACCTACCTGGGTGATTGTGACCATGATTGCCAGCCTGCTGGGCTGGGGAGCAGTCTGGAACTCGTTAAAAGCTCAGGGCCTTTGGACTCGGGAGGAGTCTGCTCTTCCCATCAACATCTTGGAGTTGAGGGGGATTTACAATGCTCTATTGACTTGGCCTCAGTTATCCTCAGCCCAGTTTATCAGGTTCCAGTCAGACAACATAACCTCTGTGGCTTACATCAATCACCAGGGAGGAACTCGGAGTTCCTTAGCCATGAAGGAGTTTACTCGAATTCTTCAGTGGGCAGAGACCCACAATTGCTGTCTATCTGCCATCCACATTCCAGGTGTAGACAACTGGGAAGCAGATTTTCTGAGCAGACAGACTTTTTATCCCGGGGAGTGGGAACTCCATCCAGAGGTGTCCCATCAGAACACCAAGCTACCAAGGTATGGTTCAAGGTCAAGAGATCCGCAGGCCGTTCTGATAGATGCTCTGGGGGTTCCTTGGGTTTTCAGGTTGGCATACCTATTTCCTCCGCTTGCTCTCCTTCCATGAGTCATTGCTCGTATCAAACAGGAAAGGGCGTTTGTGATTCTAATGAGCCGTCGTTAACACCTGACTAAGACTATTTGCAATGGCTCAGAGCCGTTGTTAGCACTCAAGGGGTTAAATTCTTCTTATTGCGAAATTTTGAGGATGGAGGAGTATATAAAACATGATAAAATGGATATTTATGCTGAAATAATTGCATTATAGGAACAATACATTAACACAGTCAATTGAATAAGATACAAGTGTATCAGCTGTACATAATGATGATAGGTATAATCCTTTTCAACCATTTAAATGATATATTATTGCTGATGTTATGATTGATATATCTGTAAACATGACAAAATGCTAATATAAAACAATTTCAAAATAAATTATATATTAATGCTAAAAACAATAAAAGTAACAATCAAAAACAACTACATTTTAAATTAGACACAATACTTAAAATAATATGCATTATACCCGACAATACATAACATTTTAACATTGGATATAAATTCAATACTAAAATAAACTATTAAGCCCTTACACGCTCTCACCTCCAGCGCAACCTGCACTATTAACCCCCAATCAGCCATAATATAAAGACCTAACTACCCCCTAATTTATTAACCCCAACACCACCACAACCCCCCAACACAATAATCCCCCTAACCTATTAACCCCTATACCACCACAACCCCCCAATGCAAACTACTCCTGCACTACTTAACTACCTAACCCCCACCTCTAAGTTAAAACCCCTAAGTTACAAAAAATAACAAACGCTAAATTTACAAAACAAATAACAAAACCTTACATTACAGAAAAAAACAACACTACCAAATATAAAAAAAGCACAGTTATGCCTATACTAAAACTAAGGCCCCCTTTAAAATAAAAACACCCCAAATTAAAAAAACCTAAGCTAACACTAAAAGTTACTACAACAATAGCCCTTAGAAGGTTTTTTTGCAGGGCATTTTTATCATGCATTTGTTGATTTTGCAAATCTACTGTATTTACTGGTCCTATAAATTTTATTGAGCAGGATTTAGATTTTAGGGGGGTTACTATTGCAGGAATTGTGTAAAGCTTATGTAGTTGCAGGGTATAAGTATTTAAAGTGTTGGGAAGAATGTTGATGAGAATATAGATGCAAGTTAGGTACTGTGTAATGAGAGGACTTGTGGCAGTACTTATGTGTGAGGATATTTTTTTACTGCAGTGAGGCCATATCACAGAGATAGCAGTGGAGGAGCCAGGTCAGCAACTAAGGTTTCCAGTGGGGGGATGTCAGGGATAGGGTTGACCAGGCCTTGGGGGGGGTGGGTTCAGATAGCGTTAATTATGAAGTGTCTGATTTGTGGTTAGAGTTAATTGTGGTAGGAGGTGTTCACTGCTTCTGTTAATTATCATGAGCCGGGTGGCTCTTATCATTTGCAGGGAAAAGGTCTCAAGTTAACAGAGGTTGTGGTTAGGGTTATAATTTATTTTTGATCAGCCACCATGAAATTTAGGATACATAAGTAAAATGTAAGTTGTTGACTTTAGCTTTTAGGTGTTGTTATGAAAAAGTATTTGAATGACTAGCTGCACATAACAGTGACAGGCACAGGTTTATGTCTCTCTGTGTGCAGCTCAAGCTTAAAGGGACAGAAAACTCCTTGAGATTTTAGTATAAAAGATATAGTTGGGGCGTGTCCAGGCTCTAGCCGAAGATGGCTGCTAATCTGGGAGCTCTGTCTAAAGGATATACTTTCCGCCAAGTTATCTAACTTTGCAGCTGTCAACCAGCACATCATTTCAGTGTGTACAAGAGGACTAATACTGCTGGACTGAGCAATATTCATATTATTTGTGTGGAGCCTCGCAGACTGGAACCGGGTATTGGGAGAATAAAGTAAATTCTCCTCTCCTTCTTACAATTATTTCATTTCTTTCGATTTTGAGCATGGCGGAATTATATGTGACCATGAGAACCCTGCTGATTGACTTTGAGCGCACAATGTGCGCCAGATTTGACCGCCTTCTGTCCAGTGTGGAACGCACCCACGCTGACCTGGAAGTCTCGGGGGTTCGGAGAGGGATGAACGCAGAGCTGTACAGAGAGGCGCAGACCGTTACGAGTCTACATGATGATGTGCAACTGCAGATCTGGGAGCAGTCCTGTGCCTGGGAGAGCCCAACACCTACCTGTAACTCTGATGGAGGAGATAAGGCTGACTCCCTGGAGGAGGTCCGAGGAAGTGTGCAAGTTGAGGTGCTGTTATCGGAAAGTGTACGCAGTGAGCTCAGACCATCAGCGTTGAGTCATCTTTCTTTGAACGGTATGGGAGCTCCATTGTGGCTTTGTGACCTAGAGGAAGATCATTGGGGCCATTGCCTATTAACCGCTGTCTGGTCCCCAAATGGAGGAGTTATACCCTGGCTGATTATACAACCTTGGCGTCACAATCCATCTAGGTGCTGTGTCCTCTATTACAACGCCATTACTGCCATGGATGACCGGACTGGCGTAGGGTAAAGTTACGCATTCTTTTCAGATATCTGAGTAAAACTTTATACTCATATTACGTCCCAGACTCATCGGTAAATAAATGACGGTCTCTGTGCCTGAGATCTTACCTATTAGAATATTGGGACGTATTCGTTGAGAAGGATTTGACTTTGGTTCTTGAACATTACCTAAAGTGGATGAATGGCCTAACTTGCTATTCTTTGAACTTATATTTTCCCTCACAGTGGTATTATCAGATCTATGTACCTAGTTATACACACAGAGTCAGTTACTATTCTTATAATATAGAGGTCTTTCTACCCCATATCTGTGTCTTGCATATGTGCCAGTCTTCACCGGCAATAGATCTGCGAATTCCATTTACTGTTTAGAAATTTTCAGGGGTTGATTGCCTTGGTCCCTCATACATTTCCCACTCTCATTATGTCACAACTTTATCTAAATTGTATTATTATAATTTAACTCAGATTACAGCATATGGAATACAGTGTGGTGTGGGTTACAAGATAATTTTGAGCCCTGCGAATGTGTCCTGCCGGTATACCCAGCGGTTCCCTCATACCCACAATACTTTTTGTTAGCGGTCTAATAGTGGCCTAATATACCTATATGCTCCATTGTGTTGGCAAGAGTAGTGTGGGACTTTATGTCTGTCTGGGTGTGATTCACTATACCTAATATTATAGTTCCTGACCTACTTTACCGTGGGGTTGCCATAGCCCTTATAAAGCTTTATTCAATATTTTGATTTATCATTACACAGGTATCCCTTGTGACCGAAACTTTCTCCCATCATGGTATTTATGTCCTACACTTGGTACATTGGAGGGCACGCTATTAGGTACTTGAGTTGGGGACAGTGCATTATTTATAACAAATATATTAAATTATACCCTAATATTTGTAATTTTTTCTAAGTATAAATAGGGCTTTAGGCATATAAATATATTGTACTTAGTGAGAACGAAAGCAACACATTACTTAGTCTTTACCCAGGTTTACCAAACTCTACAGCCCTACAACTGTTTGATGTTTTAATCCTTCTTGAATCTGTCCATCGGGCTGATATATGCATTCTGTAGCCCTGCAGTAGGCTCTATAATCTTTACAGTTTATACCACATTAGCCTTATAATTTTATGGAACCAAAGTATGTACATTTTTTTTTGATTCTCCAAACTTATATCAGGTTTAACAATGTTAACAGTTTGGAGCCTATCTGATATACGGCGTAGTTTTCGGCGCAAGCGAGGGAACCCGCGCTGCCCGTAATTTCACCTCGCACATTGGGCTATCCAATATACGGTGCCGTCAGATGCTAAAGTAGCGTAAGTAGGACAAACTGACGTTGTTCTGAAAAGTGCGCAAATACACATTTTAGTCGTCGCAAGTACTTACGCCAGTCTTTTGTTCACGTAAAGTCTCAATAAAGTGTAGTTTTATGCAAATTTGGCTAAGACTCGTAAAAATTACCCGATACTCCATCTAAAACTGCGCCACGTAATTAATCTATTCAAAAGTCATATATAAACCCATGCGCAGCCGCCATTTTCTTTAGTGTGTTTGAATGGTTTGTTGAGCTACAGCACACTACAGTGAGTTTAGGATTAGTAAGAGTAGTGAGAGAGGAGCAGCATAATAGTTAGTTAAGTCGGATTGTTGTTTGGGTAAGCTTGTACATTTACTTACACTTATTTTCACATATTGCACACATATTGCATACATACATATACAAAATACACAACACTTTTTTTTCTAACACCTCACACATTTTATTTCAATTTTACAGTGTGATAGGCTGAGTATTTGGTTGTGATTGTGTGTGATTGAACTGGGAGTGAGTGTGAGTGTGTGAGTGTGTGTAGTTTGAGGATGTCAGGAAGAGGTAGGGCGGAGGGGAGGAGGGGAGCGGAGTTGCAGGGAGAGGAGTATTCTAGCGGACAGGAGGAGCAGCAGGGTCCCCATCAGGGAGTTAGTGGAGTGGGGAGAGGGAGAGTTAGAAGGGATGATGGGAGGGGAGATGCCCAGAGACCAGGAACACTTAGAAGAGGGACAGAGGGTGCACATGGGGACAGAAGGGGGGAGGAGGGAGAAGATAAGGAGGAACCCACACCAGGGACATCCCAGGGAGGAAGCCAGGTGGCCACAGAGGAGGAGCACATGAGATGCCCAAATTTCTCATTTGATGAGAATTTTGCGCTAGTCCAGGCCATCATGGACAGCCACAGTGCCCTCTTTGGCCAGGAGAAGGGCAGAGGCGTTGCCCGAAGGCATAAGGATGCATGGTTGGCAGTAGAGGAGGCTGTAAACAGTGTGGCCCCGCAAAGGAGGACTGTCGAGTGACTCAAAAAAAGGTGGAACGATTGCAAGAGGTGGGTGAAAGAGAAGATGGGCCTGGAAGCCATGCACCAGAGGGGAACAGGCGGTGGTCCACCCTTGGAAGCAGAATACAACGTATGGCAGGAGATGATACGCAACTCCTTGAGTATCACAGCAGTCCGTGGACTTCCAGGGGCTCGTGACTCAGGGGTTGCAACCACAGCACCTCATGCTGGTGAGTAACATCCCACACACCAGTATGATATGTATTTGAGATATAACATCCTTTAATGTCACACATTCATGTACACAATGAGGAGCATGGTATTTGACCTACTAACAAAAACATCTACAATTATATTTCACATTAATGCTACTTAACACAATGCAATTCATGATATGAGGTGGAATAGTGCAATACTAACATGTCTCAGAGTAACACAGGCCACAAGCCACATGTAGAGTTTTCAGTAAATGGACACTATAGCCATCACAATACTTTTAGCTCAGAAAGCAGGTTCTGTGCCTACATCAGGCTAAAGTAAATTGTGTGACCATAGTGTCACTTAAAGAACACATTTTCTCCATCACTGACATGTACACATAACTCTTGTATGAAACACATACCTGTATACTGTGCAGATTAAAATCCCTCATATCACAAATCACATTGTGCACATGCATGTTATAGAGTTTGACATGAGAATGAGTATTGTCCCTAGCATGTATCAATGTATATTGTATGCCCACATGGACATATATATGACTGTACTAATCCCTATCATCATTTGACTCCTCCTCAGAACCTCCTGTCACCAGGCTGCAAACTGGCATGCCGCCACCTCCACCACCACCACCAGTCACAGCCATGCAGCCACGTCCATCACCAATCACAGCCATGCAGCCACCTAAACCACCAGTCTTCAGGCAGCAACATGGACATTATGCTCCCAGGCCTCAGCAGGGTTGGATTGCCTCCTTTGAGGACCCAGAAGTGATGACACCACCATTGGCATACGTCCCATGGCAAGATACCTGGCCTGAGGAATATCCTTTTGGCTTTGAGGGGGAGCCAAGTCAGCCACGAAGAGTCAATGTTTTTACCCCCCCAACACAATATCAGGCCAGTCATGGCTTTTCCACACAGGGGATGTCGCAAGGTATGCAAAGTGGACAGGCTGAGTGGTCACACACTAGTCGTCAATGGGACTACCAATCCAGCCTGAGACCTCCACCATCCGCTTCCCTTGGGAGACCTCCACCATCCACTTCCCTTGGGAGACCTCCACCATCTGCTTCCCTTGGGAGAGCTCCACCATCCTCAGATAAGCATATAGCTGAGGTTGTCCCTGAAGCACCAGCAGCTGAAGTTATCTATGAAGCACCAGCAGCTGAAGTTATCCAAGAAGCACCAGCAGCTGAAGTTATCCAAGAAGCACCAGCAGCTGAAGTTATCCAAGAAGCACCAGCAGCTGAAGTTATCCATGAGGCACCAGCAGATAGAGCAGAACCTGCACCTAGAATCACTGCTGCTCAAGAGCCTGTAGATGCAGATACATTTCACTCCAGAGGAGGCTGATAAGCTGCGAGAGCATTCAAAGAGGCCAACAGAGGTTTCATAGGAGCCAAGAGAGGCTACTCAAGCGTAGCATCGAGCTGCAGAGGGACATTGCAGCCTCATTAAATGGAATTGTCCAAAATCATTCTCAGATGATGAGAATCCAGTCTGATCTGATATGCAGATGCAGATGGACAATAGATGGCGTGAACAAAACCAACTCTTGGGTGTGTTGGTTGAGCACTTCACACACCAACAGGACACTGCCTCCAGCCTTTCAGAATCATCTGAAGCTTCCCAAACCAGGAGAACCAGGAAATCCACTCCAGTCACCTCTGCCCCCTCATCCAAGAAGCCAAAAAATATATATATTCTTATAGTTCACCATAAATCTTGTCCTCTGTTATTTACCATATAATTGTCATCCACATCCATGTGAGGGGTGTTTTAGTACACTAATATTGTTAAAACATATAATAAGGCCTGTGTGGAAATGGCCCAAAAAAGGTAATATTATCCTGTTTCTAACATATTCTTGTACTGTAACTCCCATCCACAATAGTTGTTTCTGAAGGGTACAGTAGGGTATAGTAATATTCACTTGTAAGATGTAAATCAATGTATCTCACATCCAATATAAATTGACCCATTGGTATATATAGTAGTGATGTTACTGATAGGGTGTGCATTATCAGGTGTTTTAAGTCTGCAGGTGAGAGGTTGTGGTGTGTGTGATTGGTTTAACACAATTGCAAAGAGGCAGCCTTCAAAAAGGTGTTAGAAATGATCATATGAGCCATCCTAGGTTTTGCTTTCAACTAAGAATACCAAGAGAACAAAACAAGTGTTTAAATTAAATCTGAAAGTAGTTTGAAATAACATGTCCTATTTAAAAGAAGAAGGTTTTCTTTGGACTTGACTGTCCCATTATATATTTTGGCATCAGTGCCAAGCTGTGTTAGCATTAGAATAAATTACACTCCAGTGGGTTCTAAAGAGATGAAGGTAATCCAATTGAAAGTAAATAAGCAAGTATATGTCCCAATGTGATAAAGTACCTACAAGCTCAATCCATTTGACTATTTCAAATACACAAATAAACCTTAAAAAAAACAATATCATAGTATACTGTCCCTTTAACCTTGAGATGCTGCTTAAATGTATGTGTTTGTAAAGGCTTCCAGGGAGTTACGTTGTTTTTTTAGTCAGTGCAAGGGCTCCTGCGCCTGCAATTTATGGCGAGATGAGAATGGAGTAGATTTTCTGAAATCTGCGCACATAAGTCCTTATGCTGTATATTGGATACCAAACTGCGCGTGTTTTGTATGTCAGTCTATGGGTAAAAATAATACGGGCGAAGGCAGAAATATACGCGCGTAACTTCTAGGTTACATCGTATATGTGATACCAAATACGCGCAAAATTTGGCGTCGCCGGCTTTTGCGGGTGACGCTGCATATCGGATCGGGCCCTAGGTCTCATATTTTACTGAGACACAGTCTCTATATTTTTTTTTGTTTTTCTGAAACGGTGTTAGTTTTTACCATGTTAACTGCTATAAGCCTATATTATGATAGTTTTATGCACTCCTTCAGCTCTTTTCTAGTTCTCTGGACCTACCCATGGTCCAAGTAGGCATGCGAAGGAGCTTGATCAGTACAGGACCAAAAGCGGCCTGCACCACTCAATAGCCCTCTGATTAGTAAACTGAATCCATTGGGGTCCAAAAGTGGCCTCAGCTGTCTCTGAGGAAAGAAAAAAAAGAGGGTTGTTTTAGGTTTGCTCCTCATATATTTTGCATTTGGTCTGTCTTTGTTATTTTTGTTTTTTATTTCTCAACTTATGTCTTATGTTTCATTGAGCAAACTGAATTTTATGTTGGTTTTTTTTTAACTATCACATTAACTGCTATGAGCTTATATCATGTTAATTATTATATCCTTCATTTTTTTCCCAGTTCCCTGGACCTATTCATGGTCCTAGCAAGCATGTGAAGGAGAATGACTAGTGCAGGTCCAAAAGTGCCCTGCCCCACCTAAAAATCCCCAGATTAGTGAATTGAATCCATTGGGGTCCAAAAGTGGCCTCAGCTATTTCTGAGGGGGGGGGGAGAGGGAGATGTTAGGTTTGCTCCTTAACTACTATACATCTGTTTTATCTCTAAATTCAATACTTGTATGTGACTGTTAGACCAAGTGATGTAGTGATGTATATGATTGTACGCAACTTTTTGTCTTTTTTTTTTTACACCTTTTAACCTATGTCTTAGGTCTAATTGAGCAAACTGAATTTCTGTAATTCTTTGACCCTCAATAAAAATTATTTACAAAAAAAAAAAAAAAAGATATAGTTATGTGTGAAAGATCTTTACAATATATGTTTATTTTGCCCAACTATAAAATTTTGGCTTTACATAACTTTCCCTAGCTGGCTTTAACAAAAAAGAACTACAAAACAATGCGCTTTATAATAACAATATAGTTAGATTTGTCAGATGGACACAAGCCCAGAGTGGCTCCTTTAAAAGTGGCAAGTGATAGGTTGAGTTTGGCTATTGAAAAACAACTGTAGAAAACACAATGTTAATTTTTTTCAAAATGTTTAGACTTGACTGATATGTTATATTCTATAGCAAGAAAACAGACATGTTGTGTAATTACAAGGTGTTTACTGTCACTTTGTTAACCTCTGTAAAGCTGCTAATAATGTGCAAGTGTTATTGTAATGCTGAGTTTGTGTTGTTAGCAATAATGGCAAATATAGAAACTTGCTGTAAAATTAGAAGAGTTTTGTTTTGTTTTAAATGATATAACGCTTGTGTGCAAGAGACAAATCAGTGAGGACTAATCTATACAAATATTAGACACATGACAACTAATCCTTGGTTATTAATCTGAGAGGTGATTATCCACCAAGGGTAACTGGGAATTTTACACAGGGCTATGAGCATTTGGAATAAAAATAAATAAATATATATATAAATTAAAAAAAGCTGTGTATGAAGATGTCCTTTTCTGAGATTCATTACAATAAGCGGATAGGTTATGGATTCCAGGATAGGTGAAATTATAAAAACACGTCTAATCCTCCCGTGCAATTCAAGAATGAAAACTTGTGTGTCACTGTTATATTATATCATAAAAAAACTTTACGGTACACAAAACTCAAAACTTTTTTTTTTAAAAACAAATTGATTTATGTTTGGAAACATCTTACAAAATTATGAAAAAACTGAGAAAAATACAAAGAAAATGATGATGTATCATTTATCACCCACGTTACAAAGTTCAATGAAGATCCATAATGGAGATCCACAATGTTGGAAGCCATATCAAAGCAATTTGGCATATCAAAACATAAATATATAACAATCATGGGTCTTATTCAATGGTACAAACAAACCAAGAAAATAGAGAGAGTGTCCAATCGTACCAAGCTTAAAATATCCCAGCTCTAGTGTAGCACTGCTTTGCCTTAGTGCCACCTCACAGGAGATACATGGAGCACAACTTAAGCATAGGCTCAATGGTGGTTGAATACCGTTCAATGTTATAGTATGGATGACTTTCTCAATCACAGATATAAGCATGCATATGTATATTCACCTCCTCCTTGGAATATTTCCGATTACTCATGGTTCTTCATAAGGTCCTGGGAGGGTATGTCCATCCACTATTGGCAAAAGAGAACTATCCTCTTCATATGCGGTTTTTCACAGAATTTCAGCACTTTGCTGTAGTGAGCGTTCTCAGCGTCTGTAAATGGCAACTTTCAGCTCCACGAGAACCCAGTCCGTCTACAGGGGGTGTGTTCAAATCCAATACAGACTGCTGACAATGACGTCACACAAGGACTTCCTCCAATCAGAAGACAGTTTATCTGGCAGCTCAATAGGTAGAGGAGAGCACCGTTATGGATTCCTTTTCAGCCCAAAGTTACTCCGATTCTTAGGATATGTCGCACCCTTCATAAGAGCGCTCCTTGTATAGATATTTTATATACTCCTTTCAAAGATCTAGGAGAAATATGCAAGTGCTTCCTTGTATCATCCCAGAGCTCATCATATACGGGACATGGCAGGGGGCTAGCGCTCTGACAGGCAATAAGTACAGTCCCAGAAAAAAGTAAAAAGAGCGATAGCCTTAAGTATAAGACATAGCGTTTATTACAAAATCATCTAAAAGACAGAAAAGTCAAGTGACAATAATGAGTCAAGGGCACCTCTTGGCTGGCAGGCTTACGCATTTCGGCATGGAGCCGTAATCATAGCATATGGAGGCCAGTCACATGTGAAAATTATATACATAAATTGCAGCAATGTTATTGGTTAAAAACCATAGGAAGTAATAAAAACATCACGCCCAGTGTGTTTAACCCATGGTCTACAGGAGTGAAAAAAGGGAAGAATAGGCAATGAATAAAGGTTGTGAACATATACATGTATGGTATTAGCATATTAAATAAAATATATACATGTGCATATAAGTTATGTTACCCCATGGTATGGGCAATGCAGCAAATAGCATAAATAACAAACAAATTGCTATACTCAAACAATATTCACAATTTTTTGCCAAAAATGTACAAACAACAAGGAATTGCAGTACAGATAGGATACAAATGGTAGTTTTACCGACAAAGATATGTACAAAAGCTAATATATTATATTATGGCAAAATAATCAACTCATGTCTCACTATCTCTAATAGTGTTTTTTAACTATATCAATTATATATATGTGTATATATATATATATATATATATATATATATATATATATATATATATACCGACGGCCAAGACAAATTCCAGCCAGAAAAGTATATACATACCTATGATTAATGAATAGGAGAGAGATGCCGCAGAAGTCGAACCATGAAAGAGGGCAGGTAAAATATATATTACTCCCAATAGTTGATGAGATGAAACTCAGAGTTAAGTCCCTGAGGAACCCTAGTTTCCAGTTTAAAAATCCACAGCATTTCTCTCTTACGTAGAATAACATCCCTATCGCCCCCTCTCTTAGGGCAAGGGATCATATCAATGGGTTGCCAGGAGAAACAGGACAGATCTTAATTATGTATCTGGGCAAAATGGTACACAAGGGGGGTGGTTGCCTTACCCACCCTGATGGTTGACATGTGTTCCCTTACCCTAGATCTTATATCTCTTGTAGCAATCCTTACATACTGCTTTCCACATTTGGTGCAAGGGATGCAGTATATAACATAGATTGAAGTACAATTAAGACAATAGTTCAACTCATAGGTTTTGCCAGTTACAGTTGAACAAAATTGATCTGATATAATCAGATATTCACAAGCTCCACACCTGGAGCTACCACATCTGTATGAGCCTTTGCTAGTAAGCCAGGCACTACCCTGAACGATTGGTTTCTTGAGGACCGTGGGTGAAAAAATATTTCCTAACGTTTTATTTCTACGATATGAGCATCTTATCCCTTCTTGGACGCAATGTACCAATCTATCATCTCCTACTAACATATTGAAATGATGTTTGATAATCTTACAGATCTCTTCATATTGCGAACTATAATCTGTCACAAATGTTACAACTTTTTGCACCTTTTGGTTTTGCTGTTTCTTATCCATGAGAATATTTGACCTTTTCAAATGAGTAACCTGCCTATATGCTTTTTTTGACAATGTTCTTGGGGTAACTTCTGTGTATAAGACGTTGATTGACATCTTCCATCTGGGTACGACAGACTTCCATATCCGAGCAATTCCTTTTAGCTCTGATGAACTGCCCTTTTGCAATCGCATATGGCACATGCCTTGGATGGCAACTCTTGGCATGGAGCAAGGAATTACCGAATATGGGTTTCCTAAATAGGTTGGTTGTAACCGTGCCCTCCAGGGTTCCACTTAATGCCACATCTACCAATCGCATATGGCACGTGCCTTGGTTGGCAACTCTTGGCATAGAGCAAGGAATTACTGAATATGGGCTTCCTAAATAGGTTGGTTGTAACCGTGCCCTCCAGGGTTCCACTTAATACCACATCTAGGAAGTTGATGTTCGCCTGTTAGATCACACAAGTTACCATCCCAGATGAGGATCAAATTGTTGATAAATCGACAATAAAAAACAATGCAGTCTTGATACGGGTTGTTACCTCCAAAGATGTGGGACAGCTCCCACCAACCCATAAACAGGTTGGCATAGGAGGGGGCAAACAGCCCCCCATCGCCATCCCACATCTCTGGAGGTAAAACGTGCCCTCAAACTCAAAAAGTTGTGAGTTAACAAAATAGAGACACTCACAAAACATATTTTTGAAACCCTACAGAAAAGGTAGACCATTCCTGAAGGAAGAATTCAAGTGCTTCCATTCCTTTATCGTGTGGAATTGATGAATAGAGAGTGGTAACATCAATTGTAACCCATCTATACGTACCATGTTTCCAAACCAAATCACCTACCAGATTAACCAAATGTTTAGTATCTCTTAGGAAGCTAGGTAGAGCCTCCACAAAAGGATGTAATACCATGTCCAGCCATTGAGATAGATGTTCAAAAAGGGACCCTATGCCACTGAAAATAGGGCAAACTTTCACATTATGTAGGGACTTTTGCACCTTCGGGAGGTGGTGGAAAACTGGAGTCACTGGATGTTCAACATAAATATATGCATCAGTGTCCTTGTCAATATGACCATTCTCCACACCATCATCCAGAAGGTGCATCAGTTCCCTCTGAAAACGACAGGTCGGATTAGCAGAAAGCACAGTGTAACAATGGTTATCATCAAGCTGACGTAATGCTTCATTGATATAATCAACCTTGTTCAAAATCACTATAGAACCACCTTTGTTAGCATTTTGTGTGACAATGTCCTGGTTACGTGCTAACTGTTCCAGTGCCTCTTTTTCTGGTCTACTTAAATTACCAGTTGTCCTCTTGGTCTGACTAGCTAGTGACCTTAAATCACTTTCCACTCTTTTATAGAAGTTCTCTACAATATGACCCCTACTATGTATGGGGTAGAACTTTGAAGGTGGTTTTAAGCTTCTCACACAATTGGTCTGAGAAGGTGCATCCATGCCATCACCTTCTCTTAAAAGAGTGTTAAGCGAGACCAGGTCACATGACTCTGAAAAAGACAAGTTAGTGTTCAAATTAGTGGTAACCCATTTATTGGAGTGACTCAAATCTTGGTGCGGTGTACTCTCACCTGAAAAATGACCTCTCAGTGTAATATTACGGATCAGACGATTCACATCTATCACTGTTCTAAACAGGTTAAAATTAGTTGTGGGTACAAATCCTAAACCTAGACCCAATACACGTAGCTGAGCATCTGTAAGATTAGTATTTGACAAATTTATAACACAATTTACTTGTATTTTGACTGGTGTCTCGTCTACTTTAATCTGTATCCCACTTTCTCCTGGCTTACGTTCTCTCCCCTATCTGGTTTGCTCTGGGGCAAGGAAAAAACCTGTTCCAGGTGTTGTTGATCTTTGTCTTAAGATTTGGGGTCATTAGAGCCACCCGTAGCACATATATCTCTATTCATATATATAGAGAGGGCAGGGGTAGCTGTTGGTTTACTAGCGTTGTATTTACTTACATTCTTTTGCCTAGCTACCTGATCTTGTGTAGTGCTATTTGGGGCAATGTTGTATCCAGAATTGGTAATCTGGGTATTTTTTAATATACCCTTAGATGGTCCAGTCTCATCTACGCTAGTAGTTAACCCCTCATCCCCTGACTCAGCCTCTGTATCAGAGAATGTAACCTGTGATTGTCTCCTCCCCCTTCTATTTCTCCATCCTCTATTCTGGCTTCTATTACGATTTTGTTGTCTGCGTGTCTGAGTTCGCGTTTTGCGATTCCATATGTAGACTGAGTTAGTGTCATTATCTGTCTGATCACGGATATATTTAACATGTTTAATATTAATTACTTGCTTCTTAACATCAGCTACCGTGTCTCTTAATACGAAGTCAAATCTACCATAATCAATATCCCTCTGTCTGGAGTTCAATTCTAGTTGTAAAGTACATATTTCCTCTCTGACAACAGATAACATTCTAGATTTAAAATCACATAACAATAACATCAGTCGTATTGAGCAGTCCGTTAGTACATCATTCCAGGCCTCTATAAACTCCTTATCTTCTGTATCAAAAGTAGGGTATTTATTCACCCTTAGGCCTCTTGGGATAATATGTAATTCAATGTACTTGCTCATAGACCAAATGTCCCACTGCAACTTGGTTTCTTTGACCTTTAATCTTTCCATATCATCAAATAATTCACCATCACCAAGTGTAGAATATGATTTGTCAGTAGAGAAAATCCTAGATAGTTCCAGGCCAGGTTCAACTCCCATCTCAATAGGCAGTAGTGAAAAGTACTGTTGTACCACTTGACAGTCTGGATTGGAATTACCCTGCATTATGGAAAGCCTGTAAGCGCTAAATAACCACAAACAAACCAAGAAAATAGAGAGAGTGTCCAATCGTACCAATGGTGTTTTGGTCAGTATTTTAGACATCATAATATAACATATAATAGTATTGACAATAACAACAACAGAAGGAGGGGGTAATAATAATAATAATAATAATAATAAAAAAAAACTAATAAATAAAAAAATAAAAAAAAAGGAAAGGGGAAATCTCCCTCCCATTCTCCTTGCCTACAACCAGCGTTCCATTTGATAGAGAGCTAAATTGAATAGCTATTATCAGTCTGTGAAATTTTTGCAGTGGGATCTGGGAGTCAATAAAAAAAAATACCAGCATTTTCCAAATGACATTTTGGGCAATGATGTTCTGTACTTACATAGAACTTAGATAGTTTACAGGGAGTTAAATATGTAGCAAACAGGAAAAAAGGCTGCACAACGGGTCTGGGAAAACAAAAAACTGTTTTATTACACCAATAAAACCATGACAGACATAGACAGGCAGGGCCGCCATCAGGGGGTGACAGGGGTGACTCCTGTCAGGGGCCCAATGGGCCAGGGGGTCCCATGAGGCAAGAACTAAAAAAACAAAAAATATTTTTTTATTTTTAAAAAAAAAATTGGCAGCCACCAGTGGGTACTACAGCAGAGTACTAATTGAGCATGGGAAATGTTATTACAAGGAGTAAAGTATTAGCATTTGAGAAGATTTATGAGTTTGCAATAAATCACTATGCACAGTGTGAGACAAACTTGGCACTTTGTTTGTACAGTGTGTGCCTGAGTCAGATGGCAGATCACTTTCATTTGCAGAGAAGGTAGGACTTATTTAGCAAATTATATTATATTATATGATTATAGCCTGATGAAACAGCCCACAGGAGGCTGAGAAACGCGTCGCTTTGTAATAAAGTATTTTTATTTTTTAACTTTATACACTTGCTGTTGTGGGTTTTTACCATATAAACAATTTTGTTTGGAACACTGCATTTTTTCTGCTAGTTGCTGTGGATGGTGGATTGCCTATTTGTTAACAGTCCACTGGGCGGCTGTGAGGTCCCAGTATGCTGTTATTGCACCTGGAGGTGCTTTGTATCCTGTAAGTATAATCTTATGGTTACAATCTTCCCTTGTACAAACGTTATTGGGCCATGTTGGTTTGCCTCATTTGTTCAATTAGACATCTGACCACTGGCCTTTCCAAGGAATTCTCATTGGATATTTGCTGAGGGTACTCAGTGAGCTGGACCACTGCAAAGTTCCAGTCTGCTCTACTAGCACTGCTGGGTGCTTCATTTTTGTGAGTATATACATTTACCTACATCCATACATATATGCTTTGGTGATACTAGGCCATGGTGGCACCTCTGTGCTTCTCTCTCTACAGATTCTGACTACCAGGATGACCGTCCTTTGACAGAGTGCTGCCTCTTCTCTGGGAATTTTGTTACTGGTTGTTACGGACTTTATGTATATTTGTTCTTTTTTTATTCTGTGCTGCAATACAAGTATTGTTTTATTATTCTTATGTTTTATTATTCCTATGCTTATTAATTGTTATATATAGCTACATTTACTGATTTCATCTAAATTAGGAGGCGCCCCCTAAAGGTTGTGGTGAGTGTACCTGCATTTAACCAGATCTAATGGTATGAGTACCACAGCTTATGGTTCCACCAAGACCATATAGAGTACAGCATTTTCAAAATCCATAAGTACAGCTGACAGATGGGAACATTTGTACACTATATTTGAAGTGGTGCTCTTGGTTGGGGAAAATGGGGAAAAAACAAACAAACATGTCAACCTTTTAAAAGTACTTTTCTTCATCTAGCTATCTACCTAGATCATTAATGTACAATTTTGAATTCACAGAATTATTTTTGTCTTCACATTTACAAATATGATTCTTTAAAAAGTGATCTCTTAATTTCTGCATTTTGTTATCATGCATGTCACACAACGTTGATTTAGGGGATGCAAGGCACATAAATGTTTCCTCCTGTGAGTGTTTCTGTGGGTGTCTGTGTTTATGTTTTTGTGCTTTGTGTCTCTATGAGTGTGTATGTATTTTGTGCATTTTCTTTGGATGTCTGTGAGGGTGTGTGCATATGTCTTTGAGCTTTTTCTATGGGTGTCTCTGTGAGGGTGTCTGTATGTTTGTCTTTGTGTATTTTCTCTGGATGCCTCTGTGAGGGTGGGTGTGCATGTCTGTGTTTTCTGTGGGTGTCTCTGTGAGGGTGTGTGTATGTCTTTGTGTGTTTTCTGTGGATGTCTCAGTGAGGGTGTGTGTATGTATGTCTTTCTGTGTTTTATGTGGTTGTCTCTCTGTGTGTGTATGTCTTTGTGTGTTTTCTGTGAGTGTATCTGTGTGTGTGTGTGTGTGTATGTCTTTGTGTGTTTTCTGAGACTGTCTCTGTCGGTGTTTTCTTAGGTGTATGTGCAAGTTTGAGTTTGTGTGTGTGTGTGCCCATTGTTTGTTCCTTTTTAGGACATTTTGACCTAACTACTGATTATTCACATCTTTCTACAGACTTTGAAACTAATGAGACCTTTCCGGAAGTCACCAATTTATCATTTAACCTTTAAATGATTGTTTAGGCAGTTCAGGGCCCTTCCTTCCAGCAACTGCATGCTGTTGTCACCATTTAGTTGACATCTTCCTTTACAAAAATATAATCAGAACTCCATATTTTGTTTTCTAAATCTCCTTTTTTTACAAAACTGTAGTCTACCTCATTACTTGTCAGGTCAATATAAACAAGTGCTGAGTGTCTGTTTGGGTTTCTGTGTCTGAGTGTGTTTCTTTGTGTGTCTGCTAGAGTGTCTATATGTTAATCCTTATGTTTGAGTGTTTGTGTGTGTTTCAGTGTATGAGTGTATCTGTGTGTTTGTTTGTTACTACCTTCACAACATTTCCAAGTTTAAATAGACACTTAAGAATAAAGTGCATATACGTTTTAGTCACTTGGTCAAAAATTGCACATGTCAAAGGGGGGGGGGGCTGATCAATGGTTAAGTCAGGGGCCCCAAAATTCCTAGTGGCGGCCCTGCATATGTTTTTATATATGTGTAAATATATATATATATATATAGTTACAGACATATCTACACATATAAACACAAAAATACACATATAGCCATATATATACTATATATACAGTTGTATGCAAAAGTTTAGGCACACCTGACAATTTCCATGATTTTCTTTTTTAAATAATTGGGTGTTTGGATCAGCAATTTAATTTTGATCTATCAAATAACTAAAGGACACAGTACTATTTCAGTAGTGAAATTAGGTTTATTTGATTAACAGAAAATGTGCTATATGCATCAAAACAAAATTAGACCGGTGCATACATTTTGGCACCCTTGTCATTTTGTTGATTTGAATATCTGTAACTACCTAGCACTGGTTAATTGGAACACACAATTGGTTTGGTGAGCCCATTAAGCCTTGAACTTCATAGACAGGTGCATTCAATCATGAGAAAGGGTTTTTAAGGTGGCCAATTGCAAGTTGTTGTTCTCTTTGACTCTCCTCTGAAGAGTGGCAACATGGGGGCCTCCAAACAACTCTCAAATGACCTGAAAACAAAGATTGTTCAACACTATGGTTTAGGGGAAGGCTACAAAAAGGTATCACAGAGATTAAAGCTGTCAGTGTCCACTGTTAGGAACATAGTGAGAAAATGGAAGACCATAGGCACAGTAAGGCCAGAAGAGGCAGGCCAAGTAAAATATCGGAGAGGCAAAAGCAAAGTATGGTGAGAACAGTCAAAAACAGCCCGCAGATAACCTCCAAAGACCTGCAACATCATCTTGCTGCAGATGGTGTCACTGTGCATCGTTCAACAATTCAGGGCACTTTGCACAAGCAGAAGATGTATGGGAGAGTTAAGGAGGAAGAAGCCTTTTCTGCACACACGCCACAGAGTCGCTTGAGGTATGCAAATGCACATTTAGACAAGCAGCTTCATTTTAGAAGAAGGTGCTGTGGACTGATGAAACAAAGATTAAGTTATTTGGTCATAACAAGGGGCGTTATGCATGGCGGCAGAAGAACACAGCGTTCCAAGACAAACACTTGCTACCCACAGTAGAATTTAGTGGTTGTTCCATCATGCTGTGGGGCTGTGTGGCCAGTGCCGGTACTGGGAATATTGTTAAAGTTGAGGGTCACATGGATTCCAATCAATATCAGTAGATACTTGAGAATAATGTTGAGGAATCAGTCACAAAGTTGAAGTTATGCGGGGGCTGGATATTTCAACAAGACAACGACCCAAAACACTGCTCAAAATATACTCTGGCATTTATGCAGAGGAACAACTACAATGTTCTGGAATGGCCATCCCAGTCCTGAGACCTGAATATCATTGAAAATCTGTGGGGTGATTTGAAGCGGGCTGTCCATGCTCGGCAACCATCAAACCTGAACTGGAGATGTTTTGCAAGGAGGAATGGTCCAAAATACCTTCATCCAGAATCCAGACACTCATTACAGGCTATAGGAAGCGTCTAGAGACTGTTATTTTTGCTAAAGGAGGTTCTACTAAATAGTGATGCAATATTTCTGTTGGGGTGCCCAAATTTATACACCTGTCTAATCTCGTTTTCATGCATATTGCACATTTTCTGTTAATCCAATAAACCTCATTTTACTACTGAAATATTACTGTGTCTTTCAGTTATTTCAGTTATTAGATCATGTATATCAAAAAAAAAATAAAAATATATATATATATATATATATATATATATATATATATATATATATATATATATATATATATATATATATGCATTTAAGCCCTTAGCAGTCAAGTAGCTGAAAACATGTAAAATCCTATTTATGCAATATTCGTATTATGTAGTATTTAACTGTGTATTTACTGTAAATATTTCACATTCCAATTTTCTTCACATAAAGGAATATATTCTAAGCATTTTTAAATAGATATTCCTATATATATATCTGTATATATCTATACCTGTATACAATAATCTATATATACTGTATATTGGTATAGATAGATATTGTACCACAAAAATATCATATATATATAGAAGTATGTGTTTATGAACAAATAGGACATACTCTGCTAGGTGAAGAAGATTGGGTTGTAAAATATTAATATTTCATGTAGGCTTAGCGCACGATCAGGTTTGCGTGAGTAAGGGTGTTTTTTTTCCTCCCCTTTTTTTTCTCTATTGAAGTCTATGGGGAAATACATGAATGTGCTTGTGATATTTGAAGTTCGTCTCTATGTGTAATAATGCCACCGTCTAGCAAAATTAATGCGCCAGTGAGAGCAATAAATTGCGCTCCACACCTCATAGAGCTTTATATGGGTAATAAAGTTTTGAGTCCCTTTAAGTTTTTATGATATAATTATGATATAATATGACAGTGACACAAGTTTTCATTCTTGAATTGAGAGAATTCTGGTTTTAAATTGTCATAAAATGTCTCAATCTATGGTCATTGAACTGCACGGGAGGATTAGACGTATTTTTATAATTTCGCCTATCCTGGAATCCATAACCTATCCACTTATTGTAATAATTCTCAGAAAAGGACATCTTCATACACAGCTATTTTCTTATTTACTTATTTATTTATTTTTCATTCCAAATGCTCATAACCCTGTGTGATCCAGTATGCGGTCTTCGACCACTGGGGCCTTAAAGGGCTTAAATATATCCACCAAATACTTTCTTCTTCTGATCAAATTGGCTCTTTTAAAAATGTAATTTGCACTTTAGAGCTCCCAAGATCTTTTTTTTTTTTTTTAATAAGATTTTTATTGAGGAAAAAGTAATTGCATATACAAGACAAATTGAGGGTAACATAACAAATATTCAAGGCATATCTGAGTAGGTTTGTACATTTGTGTGAACAATCCTCAATTTAAAAAAAAAAACCATGAGCATTATATTTCAAAAAGAAACCGGACATATGCATTTAAGGAATACATCAAGGAGCAATATGAATAAGAAAAAGAAAAACAAGGATACACTCATAGACAAAAAAACATGGTAAGCAGAAGCTATAAAGCAGCAAAACAAGTTTTATTATGTATTGGGTGGTATGATGAAATATGTAAATATGAATTATTGGGTTTAAAACTTTAAACTCAACTTGTTAGTGATGCTGATCAGTCTTGCTGAGCTAGGTAGGGAAAATAAGGTCAACATTATGATAAAATGTAAGATTTACTATTTAGAGAGTGGTAAGGGATGCGGTATAGGCGAGATAAACCGCGTAGGTAGTCCTCCTAATCTAGGAGGCTTATTATGTGGTGGGGGTGGTTATTTAAGTGTGGTAGGTAGCAGATACTAAAAAAATCGTGCCTCCACACAAAAACAAGGCAAACTGTTGCAACATGACTCCGAGTAAAAAAGCTTCAACATTGCAAAGCGACATGCCCATGTATAAAGTCTCATGAGCATATGAGTTACCAAGGGAAAAATTGAAATAAGCAGATTACATATTGGACTGATTTTATACCTGGCACAGTGGAGCCTTAAGTTCTATGCTCTCAGGGCTGACATGGTTTATGTAGCTCATTTAAGATGTTATGAATAATTAGACCATTAATAATAGCAGGTCCAGCCTGTGCTAGAAGCATGTCAGAGGCTTTGAAGTAAAGCTATGCGTCACAGTATATCGATGGCCACAACATCAGGTTATGAATTTTGCGCACTATGTCACACACTAAAAACACAGAATAACAATAAGATTTAACCTTAAAAACAGACGATATATAAAAAAAACAAATGCAGTGTTAATAGAAGCACAACTAATTGCGTCCGCTACAAACCTTCACTACTGTTCAGCCACATTTATGTCATAAGTGTCTCCTGAGGTTCTAGGGTAGTTTAATGTAGGATCTACACAGATATACATAAAAGTTAACTTACTTTATGGTCTTGTATGACTGCTCCGGCAGCAAGCAGTCTGTTATAATGTGCAGAGGAATGATGGCATATCGTTATATAAAAAAAAAACACTCCAGGTATAGGCAACAGACAAGCACATATAAAAATTGGCAGATTAGCTAAGTCAAGGAAAATACTACAAAACATACTTTATGCTGGGCTGTGTAATTTTAGCTGTAGAGATTTTCTTTAAAAAAAGCACTTATTTAACTGATATCCTTCATAGTAAACCTATACATTGGTAAACATATTTTGCTAGATAACATATCTCTCATTAAAATACTTATGAACTAAACCACAAATAACACAGGGTCATATAACTTTGCAGAAAAAAGTAAAAGTACTACACATTGTTTTAGCCTATGCCAGATCTAACCCATTCTTGTATGGGATCTAGTAGCAACAGTACTCCTCTAACATTATGCAGTGTAAAACAATTTGATTTCCTTACTATCCTTTGGACCAGCTTTTTGTTATGGGACACCATCAAGTAGAGACTGTCCGTTCCTTATGGGTCTGCTGAGGTGAAGTGGTAACACACTATAAACGGAGAAGACCAGAGACAAAAGAGGTAAAGCACTGTCCGTCTCCACTGAGTCTGACCGCTGTTTCTTCAATTCGTGTAGCCGCTCAGAAGTATGATCCTCCAATCTGACACTAAGGCATTGCGGTGTGGCTGAGGGAGAAGTGCACACTTGTCAGGTTAAGTAACCATCTGTCCCTGGCGGCTCGTCTATATGATGGTATTCAGGATTCGGTATAGGGGACCATTCTGTATTCAACTCATGGGTAGTTGTGGAAGGTATCGAGGGTAAATGTAGCACAGACCTGAAATCGCTTTCTAGCTGGAGGAATTGTTGCATAATGCTTCAGAATAGCTGGTTCCCATGTTGCGACTGCTTCCATGCTGTCCAGCTATAATATTCTGAACTGAAGCACTGTCTCTCTAACAATCCTGCTCTGAAATGTCCTTGTGTCAGTTGAAAGGACAGCGTATCTCTCTGCAGTCTATAATCCCTATATTCAAGCCTTTTTCAGAGAAGGTTATTGCAGTAGATTAATTTAAATTGCGTCTTGATTGCCACGTGTTTACGAACATGTATGACAGAGAGGAACAGTTGGCTTTATCTGCCTACACACCAGAGGCAGAGGACAATATATTAGAGATCCCTCGTATAAGGGCTGTGTCTAGCTTAATGTCCGTCTGTGTTGTACAGTCACTGCTCTGAGATTGTTTCCGGACTAGCGCAGGAGTTGTCTTGGCCCAATATGGTGATTCGCACCAAACTAGCTGCTGGATATTGCAGAGTATGGGGGCTTGCTGGTGTGGCTCCCCTGTAGCCAGTAGACTCCCAGTGTTCGTGTGCAAGGCGGAGATACAGGCACTAGTCAGCAAGGGGGAACACCCGGCTTACCTCCCTGTTGCCGTGATGTGTTAAAGACTGCAGGATGGAGCGTTGCGGTAGTAGCCGGTCCCGGGCTTTTCTAAGAGATGAAGACAGTCCCTTTAGCACTGTAGAGCCTGCTTCACCTCTGGAGCGGAGCCCCGATCCTCCGGAGTAGCAGCTGAGAGTTGCGCCTGCAGAGGGGAAATAGATCTGTGTGACCGGCTAACTTCTGTGGCTTCTGTCTACTTCTGGCGGCGACCGGGTCTCGGTAGTGCAGGTCCCAATTACGGCTCCACTTTACCTCCAACGCGTTTCGTTAGCAAACTGACTTTTTTAATGACCATAACCTTACTTTGACAAACACTGCTTCCTTATGCACCTTAGGAGCCTCTGTGTTTGACCACGTTTTCTGTGCTGCCTTTTTTTCTATCAGTGTATTTTTTCTACGTGTGATGGAATAAAGTGTTTTTCTATTATCTGCTGTTACCTGGTGTGCTTCATCTACTGAGCAAAATGCGTTGGGTTGCTGGACCTATATATTTAAAGGGATACTGATCGTTATCAAAGAGGGGACTTTTGTTCTATATGATTTCTTGTCCATTGGTGTTGATTTAACAGAAGAAACAGGCATAACAACAAGAAAGATGGGAATGAAGTGGATAAAGGTGGTGATTCCATTCCTAAACCAATTTTAAAGAATTATAAGATCAAAAAGAAGAAAAAAGTGCTATTTTCATCTACAGAAGTAGAAACCACGGATCAGGAGGAGTCTCTAAGATCATCAGAAAAAAAAAAAAGTGTCGAGAGGGAGATAGTACAGTATGTATGTATTGGGTACTTGTAAAGCTCGGCTAATCACCCGTAAGGGTCTCAAGGTGCTGCTCATTTTATCAACCTCGGAAGGATAAAAGGCTGAGTGGACCTTGCCGGGGATCGAACCCTTGGGTTGCTACAGAGCTCAGCCACAGTGCCTTAGCATGCTGACCTATCTATCGGGCTACAGTTGGCTGCCAAAATTGGTGAGAGAAGTCCTGGGAAATATGCATCAAAAATTACTCAATCAGAAAAATTTGCAGAAAAATAATGACATAGTAATCAGGAACTCTGACAAAGGAGGGAATATTGTGGTATTAAATAAAAATTATTATTTTGCAGAATCACAACGCCAATTGCAGGATACAAATGTATACAAACGTTTGGCAGGAAATCCCACACATTTCTTTAGAAAAGAGCTTAAGAGCCTGCTGGATGATGGGGTAGGATTAGGTGTTTTTAGTGAGAAAGAAACACGACATTTGATTCCAGACTACCCAGTGGTGCCTCTGTTTCATTACTTGCCTAAGAGCCACAAGGATCCTGTGACGTGCAGTCATAGGAGGCAGGTGAGGCAGCGCCGCACCTGTCCTATGCATGTAAAACTTTTTTAATAATATTTAGTGAAAATAAAAAAAATATTAATATTTTTTTTTCATTCCTGTGCCCCAAGGTACTGTCCCAAAACACCCCCACCCTCCGACTCTGCATCATTGGTAGCACAGTGACAGCACTAGCAAAGCGCGATCCATATTGTGCAATGAAGGAGAGGCTGTGAACCCTTCAGCTCCCCCTCCATTGCGCAATATGGATGGCTTGCTAGATTTTCATATGAAGCGCAAGAGCCAGCTCCTGTTTGTGACCATTCAAGCCCATGCCAGGGAGACTCCGAAGATGGGTGAGAGACTGACATTGGGTTAAGGGGATAAAATATGAAAATAATCAGAGAACGCTGTAGTCTAAATTTAGCTACCTTGGTAACTGCTGCCAGTCATGGGAGTGTGTGAGTGTAGGTGTGAGCTTCTATTTTACATAGGAATTCTGTGCCCTGTGAACAGCTGTTGCATGTGTTTTGTTTATAGGGTTTTGCATGTGTTTGTCAAGTATAGATGCTATATGTATAGTGTTTTGTGAAGTGCATATGAGTTTATCTATGTGTTATCTGTAAAGGTGTGGCTTGTGTTAATATGTGTATTTTGCATCCTGTGTAAAAGTATATAATATATGCTTTCGTAGATAAACTCTAATTATATTTTATGGTATTTCAAGTTTATTTTGTTTCTGCAAAAATCTTTCTTGTCAGTCCTTCTGTCTGTAAATTCTGATTCTGATTTTTTGTTGTTGTCATTTTATGTGATTGTGTTCATGTAGTAAGCCAGCAAGACTGTGAAATACTTGGTATATTATTATCAAGTATTGCATGGTCTTGCTGACTGACTACATGAACACAATCACATAAAATAGCAAGATTTTCTATTAAACACATAATCAAACCGGTATTAAAACTCATTAGGAAATTTGTCATTCTTCCCATTCTTCCCACTATCCACAAAACAAATAAAATATTTAAAAAGATTTGTACCACTACCTTCTCAAGTAAACAGCAACATCATCTGCAAATTCTACTGCTAAGTCCAATTGTAACAAAATGGCAGGCTTGACAGCAGCAAGATAAAAGAAAAAAATTGTACACAAAAGTTATATCAAAGAAAATAATACTCAGGGTGGGTGACTGTAGTATCCAATTGTCAGATTCATCCTTCTAATAAACCCTGCAGAGAAGTTAAACACATAATCAAATCTTTAATAAGGCCTGGCCAGGGATTGAGGTATTTGTGTCTCATGCTCATCTGGAGTGGTTTAGGAGTACCAGTTTGATTATGCGTTTAACCTCTCTGCAGGGTTTAATAGAAAATGTTATATTAAACCCTGCAGAGAGGTTAAACACATAATCAAATCTTTACTAAGGCCTGGCCAGAGATTGAGATATTTGTGTCTCATGCTCATCTGGAGTGGTTTAGGAGTACCTGTTTGATTATGTGTTTAACCTCTCTGCCTCACCAGCCTCTGATCTCACCGCACCCAATTGTTTCAGGCATTGGCTACCTTTTGGAGCCATAGAGGGATATTTATCAAGCCGTCAACCGCAAATACGATGGAATTCCGCAGCGTAATTGTGGCGAGTCTGATTCCCCTTATTTATCAAAGCCTACAGACCGGCAAAAGTAGAAATTTGTGACGTAACATACCATCCGGCGGTCTCAGTACGACACAGATCGATGCTTACGTCATTACAGATGTTCCGAATGCAAATTTGGCACTATCTGACTACTTTTGCTAGTGAACAAATATCTAACAGGTACGCTCGCCACTATTCCCTGGAGGCGGCTTATGCCATAGGAATCAATGGGAGTCTGAAAGCAGCGAAAGCTCATGTTCACTGCTGCCTGATATCCCATTGATTCCTATGGGAGAATAAAAGTTATGTTTACACCTAACACCCTAACATGTACCCCGAGTCTAAACACCCCTAGTCTGCCCCCCCTACACCGCCACCACCTACATTATGTTATTAACCCCTAATCTGCCGCCCTGACACTGCCGCCACCTACATTATACTTATTAACCCCTAATCTGCTGCCCCGACACCGCCGCCACCTACATAAAGTTATTAACCGCTATTCCGCTGCTCCTGGACCCCGCCGCCACCTACATAAAGTTATTAACCCCTACCCCACCACTCCTGGAGCCCACCGCAACCAAATAAATGTATTAACCCCTTAACCCCTGGCCTCCCACATCATTAGCACTTACTAAACCTATTAACCCCTAAACAGCCAGCCCCCCACATCGCCATAAACTAAATTAACCTATTAACCCCTAAACCTAACAACCCCTTAACTTTACATTAAATATTAACTCATCCCTATCTTATAATAAATTTAAACTTACCTTTAGATTTAAATTAAACTATATTAAACTAATAATTAATCTACCCTAACTGTTATACTAAAATTACATTAAACTATATTAAACTAATAATTAATCTACCCTAACTGTTATACTAAAACTACATTAAACTACAAATTAAATCAACTGTATTATATATTTAAACACCTAACCCTACTCAAATAATTTAAATCTACAATTAAAATTTACAAAGTTACAAAAAACTAACACCTAAGTTACAAAAAATAACAAACACTAAGTTACAAAAAAAATAAACACTAAGTTACACAAAATAAATCAAATATAAAATATTTAAACTAATTACACCTAATCTAAGAGCCCTATGAAAATAAAAAAGCCCCCCCCCCCCAAAATAAAAAACCCTAACCTACAATAAACTACCAATGGCCCTTAAAAGGGCCTTTTGCGGGGCATTGCCCCAAAGAAATCAGCTCTTTTAACTGTAAATAAAAAATTCAAATACCCCCCAACAGTAAAACTCCCACACAACCAACCCCCCCAAATAAAAACCTGACTAAAAAAACTAAGCTCCCCATTGCCCTGAAAAGGGCATTTGTTTGGGCATTGCCCTTTAAAGGGCATTTAGCTTTTTTTTCAAAAGCCCAAACCGTAATCTAAAAATAAAACCCACCCAATAAACCCTTAAAAAATCACACTAACCCCCGAAGATCCACTTACAGTTTCTGAAGAGCCGACATCCATCCTCAACGAAGCGGCAGAAGTCCTCATCGAAGCCAGCAGAAGTCTTCATCCAAGTGGCCGAAGTCTTCATCTAAGCCCGCAGAAGTCTTCACCCAGACGGAATGAAGGTTCCTTTAAATGACGTCATCCAAGATGTCATCCCTTAGATTCCGATTGGCTGATAGAATTCTATCAGCCAATCGGAATTAAGGTTGAAAAAATAATATTGGCTGTTGCAATCAGCCAATAGGATTGAGCTTTCATCCTATTGGCTGATCCAATCAGCCAATAGGATTGAGCTTGCATTCTATTGGCTATTCCAATCAGCCAATAGAATGCAAGCTCAATCCTATTGGCTGATTGGATCAGCTAATAGGATGAAAGCTCAATCCTATTGGCTGACTGCAACAGCCAATATGATTTTTTCAACCTTAATTCTGAAGACTTCGTAAGAAGAGGATGCTCCGCATCGGATGTCTTGAAGATGGAGCCGCTCCGCGCCGGATGGATGAAGATAGAAGATGCTGTCTGGGTGAAGACTTTTGTGGGCTTGGATGAAGACTTCTGCAGGCTTCGATGAGGACTTCTACCGCTTCGTTGAGGATGGATGTTGGCTCTTCAGAAACTGTAAGTGGATCTTCGGGGGTTAGTGTTAGGATTTTTTAAGGGTTTATTGGGTTGATTTTATTTTTAGATTAGGGTTTGGGCTTTTGAAAAAGAGCTAAATGCCCTTTTAAGGGCAATGCCCATACAAATGCCCTTTTCAGGGCAATGAAGAGCTTAGGTTTTTTAGTTAGGTTTTTATTTGGGGGGGTTGGTTGTGTGGGTGGTGGGTTTTACTGTTGGGGGGTATTTGTATTCTTTATTTACAGGTAAAAGAGCTGATTTCTTTGGGGCAATGCCCTTCAAAAGGCCCTTTTAAGGGCCATTGGTAGTTTATTGTAGGTTAGGGTTTTTTTATTTGGGGGGGGGCTTTTTTATTTTCATAGGGCTCTTAGATTAGGTGTAATTAGTTTAAATATTTGAAAATTTATTTTTTATTTTGTGTAACTTAGTGTTTATTTTTTTTTGTAACTTAGTGTTTGTTATTTTTTGTAGATTTAAATTATTTGAGTAGGGTTAGGTGTTTAAATATATAATATAGTTCATTTAATTTGTAGTTTAATGTAGTTTTAGTATAACAGTTAGGGTAGATTAATTATTAGTTTAATATAGTTTAATGTAATTTTAGTATAACAGTTAGGGTAGATTAATTATTAGTTTAAAATAGTTTAATGTAATTTTAGTATAACAGTTTGGGTAGATTAATTATTAGTTTAATATAGTTTAAATTAAATCTAAAGGTAAGTTTAAATTTATTATAAGATAGGGATGAGTTAATAGTTAATATAAAGTTAGCGGGTTGTTAGCTTTAGGGATTAATAGGTTAATTTAGTTTGTGATGATGTGGGGGACTTGCGGTTTAGGGGTTAATAGGTTTAATAAGTGGTAGAGATGTGGGAGGCCAGAGGTTTAGTGGTTAATACATTTAGTTAGTTGCGGCGGGATAGGGGTTAATAACTTTATTAGAGTTGCAGTGGGGTCCGGGAGCGGTGGGATAGGGGTTAACTTTATTTAGTTGCGGCGGGGTCCGGGAGCTGCGGGATAGGGGTTAAACAGTTTAGTATAGTGGCTGTGTTTAGTGACAGTATACAAATAAAGCTGTGAAAAAGCCGAATAGCAGCGAGATTGATGACTGTTAGTTAACAACAGTCCGTTGCTCTTCGGCCCGTACTTGGTGCGCGTCTTTTTGACAGCTTTTTTGTTAAATATGGATAGCATATTCAAGTCCGCGGCCGTGATGTTAGGCGATGTCAGGCGAGCGTATTGGTGCCGTCGAATGCAAGTAAGTTGACGGCTTGATAAGTAGGCCTCTTTGTCTGAATGGATGGATGACATTCTTCAGCCGTTGGTTAGAGGTCTTTATTCTTATCTTAGGAATTCACATCATCTACTAGAATGCTTGGATAAAGTGGGTTGGAATGAGGGGCATACCTGGGTGGAGGCGGATGTCGTGTCTCTTTATACGGTTATTCCCCATACTTTGGGTATATCTGCAGTGAGGCATTTTATTAATAAATTTACATGCTATAGCACTGACATCATCTCTTTCATTTGTACAGCTCACGCATAATTTCTTCTTATTTGATGATTATTTTTATTTGCAGTGTTGTGGCACTGCAATGGGGGCAAAAAATGCTCCATCATTTGCAAATTTTTATGTTGGCTTTTGGGAGCTTACTTATATCTTTGATACCCGTAATCCGTTTGTGGATAATATCCTGTTCTACAGGAGGTTCATTGACGATATTATTCTTATCATCAGTGGGCCTCTTTGTAATGAGGAGTTTAAGGAATTTTTGATGTATGTCAACAAAAATTCAAATTCATTGTAATTTTTAATAATTAAGGGGTTGACTTCTTGGATGTGACATTGGAGGGTGACGTGGAGAATAATGTAATTGTTTCATGGACATTTCGAAAGTCAAGTGCTGGCAATACAATATTACATGCAAAGTCATGTCATCCACGCCACCTTATCCGTGCCATACCAAGAGGTCAATTCATTAGGCTGAGGAGGAACACCAAAAATGATGCTGTATATATGGAACAATCTTTGGAATTATGCAATAAGTTGGAGGCAAGAGGTTATGACTCTCAACAATTACACTCTGTGACATTGGAGATTGGCCAGTCTTATGACTGTATGTACTCTGTTAGCCTCAAAAACAAAGGGGTGAAACAGGGGGATATATTATTTACTACAGAATACACAAAACAATTCCCTGAAATTGTACAAATATTAAAAAACAACTTGCCTATATTAGCGGGTGATGATATTTTAAAAGATACAATTGGGTAATGTAAATTTGTATCTAAAAAAACTGTCACTATAGCTACTAAACTTGCACCTAGTCTGGTACAGAGAACTGGTAAAAAAAAGTACCTGGCTAAATACTAAAGGAAACTTTAAATGTGGTGGCAGGGGTTGTCTAACTTGTAATATGCTTGACACAAACTGTAAATTTAAATCATCGATAGATAATTGTGAGTATAGTATTGACTTTTATGCAAATTGCAGATCCACATTTGTGGTGTACCTTTTGGAGTGTCTGATTTGCCACTGTCAGTACATGGGTAAAACCACGAGACAAATGGGCACAAGAGCATGTGAACATTATAATGATGTTAAAAATTATAACAAAGACTCCACTTTGGCTCAACACTTCAACAGTGTGCATTTCACCAATTTAGGTAATTTAACGATTAAGGCCATAGATCTAGCTAGGATGTCAGTTAGAGGAGGTAATAAAAATAAAATTCTAGATAAAAAATAACTCTATTAGATCTTTAAGTTAAAAACAAGATTTCCACAAGGCCTTAATAAAGAATGGGATATCAGTTATTTTGCGTAAACAGGAGATTGTCAGTTTATAATAATGAGGTATAGGTTTTAGCCACTTATATGTCCTTTCTCGCTTGTAGGGGTATGTGTTTTCACACTTACTTTATGAGAAGTGTCTTTGTTGTTGAATGATTTAATGCATTACTGGGCTGTCTATTATAGTGCATAGTGTAATTGCTTTTTATATAACATATTAAATGTGGTCATGACTTGGGGAATAAAATATAGTGATCTATATTAGTGTTTATGACTATTATTTCTCTCTTTTTTGTGACATATGTCATTCTGATATGTTCAATGACCACTTTTATTATGCAAAAGTATCTTATCCTTGGGTAAGATTATTCTATAATGAGGCATTTTTCATCATGTCTTAGTACATTGTATGATAAATAACAATATCCATAATAACATCGTTGTTAATTACTAGCCTCAGCTGAGTTATGAAATTTATGTCTACTTCCTTTTGTTTTTAAATATCGTTTGTATACTCTGTTAGATGTATGAAATATTGGCAAATGTGAGGGCAAATACAGCTTTATTTAAGGATGAGTGTGAGAGGGGGCTTCCGGTGAGACAACGTGCACATCAGCATCAGGTGCACACGGCTCTGAGATACAAGAGTGTTTGTGATCTACCCCTAGCAGCCTAGCTCCTCGTTGTGTCCAGCTGCACAGAGGAAGCCCTTCCAGCGCCGCAATTATCGGGTGGCACCAATACCAGCTGTTACAAGAAACCCCACATCCAGGTGCCCAATCTATCTGTTCAAGCTTGCCAGCTAGCAAAGAAGGTGGAAATCCAACAGCGGTGTAAGGAGATGTCCTTTGAAAAACTATAATCCTGACAACGGATGTAACCAGAGGGAGGCTTCAGCATCAGGTGTCTACGCTACTTGGGAGGTGTCTCGAGTGGAGCAGTGTCCTGAGGGAAACCAACCAGCGGTACAGTCTAACAGTGGTCCAGGTGGAAAGAGAGAAGGACAACAACCGCAAGTATAGTGTGCTTGCACATTTCATGATATTCACTGTGAACTTTATTCAAGATACACGGGCAAGCTATTCGCATGTAAGAGAGGCATAATTACTGGATTTGAAGGGCATATAAAGGGAGATACAGGGCCCTATCAATATAAAGATACATGTATAATAGTTGATGGGCAAAATTGGATTAACTATCTATCCATGAGGTTTTTGATTGATTGCATCTATCCCTGCCTACTGGGCTAAGTTTAACTGCTAACTACTAAAGAAATGCCTGTGGTATAAAAAGAGAACTTGGTTATTGGAAGAGATACAAGTTACTGTGACTTTCCTAAAATCCCAGGGAGTAACCATATGCATGCAACAATAAAAACAGATCACATACATAAAGGATACATTGTTTGACTGTCTGACTAAATGTATCGAGTTACTAGTTATAAGTATTTTTAACATTGTATTGTTTCTTGTGAACTTATAGTGTTGTATTGGATAAGAATACCGGCATGAAGGAAATGTTATTGCAGTACTTCCTGTGTAGTTATGGATATGTACTAGATATAATTAAGATTTGGTGGCCTGCTTAGAAGGTGTCTAAGTTTTAAGAACAAAATATTAAAATGTTAAAGGTTAAAATAGGTTGACTAAAAGAGTATAACTCGTAAACTTGCTAAGCAATAATCAGGGTATTAGCTCACTCCTGTGAATAAGATAATATTTGAAGCCACTAATTTAGGCTAAATTGTATGCTTTCCTGCTAAACTAAGTGAAATATAAATAATTCAGTTGAGCTGTTATACAATACATTGCCACAAAGAAAAAAACAAAGATATGTCCAAACCCTATCCCCTATATATAATGAGTAGATATTCACTTTTCCTCACTATAATGCACTGTTTTGAGTTTGATAGTTTGTAATTTAACCTCCAAGGGAGGTATTATGGATTCACGCCTTGTGTAAGGCAATTACAGAGAGAAATAGTTGTTACTTTCAGCACTTTTTAAAAAAACAACAACAAAAAAACAAGGGGGGGGGGGGCATCTCCTTCTATAAGTATTATTTACACGTGCACCACAATAACTTTAAACACATATTGAAAGGGTATGGAAAAGCGAAATTAACGCAGGAAAGCTCTGCTGAAAAAACAGACACATCTGAATCTAGCCATATATTTGACTCACAAATATTGATTGATCAGATGGCTGAGATGATAATACCTCAATTTGAAATGGTCAGAAGAGAGATAGCCGGCCTTACGCCAGAAGTAAGACAGTTTGCAAAACGACTGTCTAAGGTCGAGACGAGGGTTTCGGACTTGGAGGACGTATGCAATGCACAGGAGATAATTAATGAAAAATCTCTAGATACAATAAAAGTGTTGCAAAGCAAAGTCGAAGACCTAGAAGATAGGTCGCGACGCTGTAATATTTGTATTGTGGGTTTACCAGAGGTTAACGAATTTAAAGACCAAATAACATTTGCTGCTATAACCCTACCTAACTTACTGGGAATGTCAGTTCAAAGTGGGAAACTCCAGGTAGAAAGAGCACATAGAATGGGATCTAATATAAAATACCAAGACGGGTACACTAGGCCAAGAATGGTTATGGTGAAGTATTTAAATTTCCAAGAGAAAGTAGATATAATGCGGGCGTACAGAAAATGCAACCCGCTAATGGTAGGCTCTAATCAAATATACATATTTCAGGACTTCTCCTTGGAAACTGCAGCTAAGAAGAAATCTATGGCCCCTTTTTGTACAACACTAATCAAGAATAATTACAAAGCTAGTCTAAGATATCCAGCAAAAATAGTAATAGAAGACATTGAGGGTAACACTTTACTAAACAATTGTGAAGAGGCCAAAGTATTTTTGATGGAGAAGAATATAAATATACAAAGTCAGAGTATGCAAGCAGGAAGTATTAGAAGGTAGGAGCAAGACATTAGACTTGCAGAACACATATGGCCAGTATGGCAGGCAAAAGATATACAGGTGTATAGTTGCCTTTTAAAAAAAAGGAAGGATAGGCTCCTGTATCCCCAAAAATATCTAGGTCTTAAAAGGCAGTAAAGAAAGGATATTAATTATGCAAATAATAGACAAGGAAACACAGAAAGTGAAAAGAAAAAGTATGGCTGGTTATTTACAATTTGTTATTGTGTTTTATGTTCTGGAGACCAGAGGGAGATGGATCCCTGGATTTCCAGTGGGGTTTTTACTAGTTTTAAGGTTTCTTTTCCTTTTTTTTTTTCTTTCTTCTTTCCTACTCCTCTCCGCCTCCTCCCAGAAAATTTAGAAAATATTGGAATATTGCTTTTAATATGAAATGTCTAAGATTAACGTAGTGTCGTGGAATGTGGGGGTTCACCCTCCAATTAAGAGGAAAAATATCTTTAAATTACTTAAAAAACAAAGATCAGATACTATGTAAGGCTGATTGGATAAAAGAAGTTATTGCAACACCATGTAATAAACGTAACCAGGAAGTAGCTATTTTGTTCCATAAAAACTTGGAATACGAGATACCGTATTTTTCGCACCATAAGACGCACTTTTTTCCCTCTCAAAAGTAAGGAGAAATGTCTGTGCGTCTTATGGTGCGAATGCAGGCCCTGTGCTTGCATTTTTAGGCTGGTACCGGGTAGCAAGCGTTGCTTACTTACTAATGGTGTGCTGTATAGTGTTTTTAAGACCAGTAAAGCACTTTCCTATATTACTAGATTGCTGGCTTCTACTTGGACCCCTGAATGTGGTAGCGGAGCGTTGCGCACTTACTGGTACTGTGTAAGCCTAAGATGGCGCCTCCTCCCCACTGTCTCACCGCTGCTGCTTGCCCAAGCCGGTCACTCCACTCTCGGTTGGGGGTCCGTGTCTCAGGAATACCGCTGATGTAGATGAGTGCAGAGCTTGCGGTGTAGTGCTCTTGGCTGCTGGGGTATATCGCCAGTTGTTGCGAACGCCTTTCTGTCTCGGCACCTTCCAAAGTCTCCTAGGTGTGCATCCCCTCCGGCTTACTAGCAGATTTGACTGGTTGCTGCCGATGGTCAGTAAAGACCGGTTCCCCTCTCCGCCTACTCCGGGTGTTATAGGCCTCAGTCTGGGGGGTGGCTCAGGTAGAGTCTTACTTTTACTGTAGCTGGGGATCATCCTGAATTGCCTGGGGGCTGAACTGAGTGAACCGGAAGCTGTAAAGCCCCGGGGATCTGCAGCTACCGTAGTACTCTGAAAAGCAACAGGTGAGAGGATTCGCCCCCCCCTCATGTTCAGTGAAAAACAAACGGGCAATTGGAGCCAACTTTATTTCAAACAGCCTCTATTATCTCGATCCGGACCGATATTCATGATAAATCCATTCAAAGGATTCATGGCAGGTTGTCCTCTCATTTTGTGTCTGCCTGCCATGAATCCTTTAAATGGATTTATCATGAATACCGGTCTGGATGGAGGTAATGGAAGCTGTTTGAAATAAATCTAGGTACAGTATTTAAAGTTGATTACCGGATTACCGTACCTAGCTTATTAAAATTGAAATCAATAGTGGCATAAAACATCCAGCATGTCTGCTGATCCGGCGGACATGCTGGATGTCTTTTGCCACTATGGATTTCAATTTTAATAAGCTCCAATAAACTGACCTGCTTTGCATATGGGGCCAAAATTGGACAGTCCGGAGGCAAGTTCTGTCAGCTACCCTAGCAGAAGGGAGTGTCACATGACCGGCACAACACAGAGGACCCAACAGTACCGTAACACATACACTTCTCCCTATTTCATACCCTTAAGGTGCATTTCAGCATCATCCACCAATCATACACTACTACAGTGTGTGATATGAATATTCTTGTTTAGGGTTAGGGTTTGGTTTAGGGTTAGGGTTGGGGTTTAGGGTTAGGGTTTGGGTTTAGGGTTGGGGTTTAGGGTTGGGGTTTAGGGTTAGGGTTTAGGGTTGGGGTTAGGTTTAGTGTTAGGGTTGAGTTTAGGATTGGGGTTTAGGGTTAGGGTTTAGGGTTAGGGTTAGGGTTAGGGTAAGGGTTGGGGTTAGGGTTTGGGGTTAGGGTTAGGGTTTGGGGTTAGGGTTTAGGTTATTAGGGTTAGGGTTTAGAGTTACGTAGGGTTTGGGGTTAAGGTTTAGGTTATTAGGGATTAGGGTTTTAGGTTATTAGGGTTTTGGTTTCGGGTTTAGGTTATTAGGGTTAGGGTTTACCGGTAGGTTATTAGGGTTAAGGGTTAGGGTAGCAATTACGGTAGGAAGAGCTACTCAGGTGCTGAACCAAAAATGAGACAACTCCTAACCTTACAGTCCTAATTTTTAAATACAGATAGCAAGAGAAGAAACAAAATTGATAATCAAATTTGCTTAACATTGCATGCTCTGTCTGAATCATGAAAGAAAAAAATGGTGTTTGATATCCCTTTAACTAGCAATGGGGATAGTATGTACCGGTAATCATGGCGGGTCGGGGGCGGCAAAATGTATCCTCACCGTAGCGCACTACCGTATATTCCAGAAAGTCCAGAAGTCAAAATCTACTGTATGTACGGTATACGGAAAATCCAAGATTCTTTGCGGTACCGTATTTCATTTCAAACTTTAAAAGCCTCCATAAAACACTACTATTCACCAAACACAATCACAGTGTGTACATGTGTTATGGAGCGAATGTGTGTGTGTTACTGACAGTTTTTTTCATCACTGTATTTTCTTGCAGAAAACCTCGTCCGTACATACCGGTACAAAGATGATAAAGCAGAAAAGAATAGCATATAAGATTCCTTTTAAACTAGAGGTAGTAAAATATGCAAAGGAGCATGGAAACAGAGCAGCAGAGAGACATTTTGGGCCACTTCCAACTGAAAAAATGATAAGAGAGTGGAGAAAACAGGAGGATCAGCTGCAAAAAGCGAATAAAAGTAAGCATACTTTTCGTGGGCATGCTGCAAAGTGGCCACAGTTAGACGTGACCATGAAAGAATGGATCACACATCACCGGAATAATGGCTTATCAGTCTCTACAAAAATGATAATATATGAAGCCAAACGCATTGCTGTAGAGAATGGCATTCATGATTTTACTGGATCACCATCATGGTGCTACAGGTTTATGAGGCGATGTGGCCTTGCTATGCGCACCAAAACTAGAATTGCGCAAAAAATGCCAGAAGAATATGAAAATAAGATTCTGTCTTTTCAGAAATTTGTAATTGATGCTAGGAAGAAAAATGAGTTTGAAATTGGCCAGATTGGGAATATGGATGAAGTCCTGCTAACCTTTGATGTGCCATCTAATAGGACTGTTAATCTGAAAGGTGCCAAAACTATCACCGTGAAAACCTCCGGACATGAGAAAACCCATTACACGGTTGTGTTATCTTGCTGTGCAGACGGCACCAAATTGCCACCCATGTTAATTTTTAAAAGGAAAACATTTCCAAAAGAAGTGATTCCAAGAGGAGTTGTTGTACATGTTCATGAGGAAGGATGGATGGACGAAAATGGAATGAGAATATGGCTTGAAAAAGTGTGGTGCAAACGTCCTGGAGGGCTTCTGAAAAAACCTGCCTTATTAGTGCTTGACCAGTTTAGAGCATATATTAGCGAAACTACAAAAAAGTGCTTTAAAGAAGTAAAGACTCATCTAGCTGTAATTCCGGGAGGTCTTACCAGCCAGCTGCAACCTCTCGACGTTTCAATTAACAAACCATTTAAGGTCTTTATGCGAGAAGAGTGGAACAAATGGATGGCTGCTGGTAATCATGATCTGACACCTACTGGACGAATGAAGAGGCCCTCTATCACTCAAGTTTGTGAATGGGTGAAAACATCATGGCACTCAGTGAAGGATGAAATCGTTGTACAGTCATTCAAAAAATGTGGCATTTGCAATGCTTTGGATGGAACCGAAGATGATTTCTTAGCTGAAGATGAAGAAAGTGATGTTTGTGATCTCAGCTTCTTAAATTCTGACTCTAGCGATTCAGAGTTCTTGGGGTACACAGACTAGAAAAGTACTTAAAAGCTTAAAGTCTCTCTTCATTTGTTAATGACACTGATGATGGTTCTTTATTCCCCTGTTGACTGTTCTATTATTGTGTTATAGTTTATTAAATAGTTTACTACACCATTTGATTCAGAATATTTTTTTTTCTTGTTTTCCTCCTCTAAAAACTAGGTGCGTCTTATGGTCAGGTGCGTCTTATGGTGCGAAAAATACGGTAATTAAATGTGAACTTGACCTAGAAGTCTGTTACATTATTATACAGTTACGAATAGATAAATGTGTCTGGTCATTTTGCAACCTATACGGGCCAAACAAATATGACAAAGAATTTTGGAGTAAAATGGAAAAAAAATTATTCCCCTTGAAGGGACAAAATTTGATAGTTCTGGGAGATTTTAATATGGCATTGAATCCTGCTATTGAAAGATTCAGGCAAACAAATACGCAAATGTATATGCAAGAATCAAAATTGTTTAGAAATTTGTTAAAAGTACTCGAGGTGAAAGACAAATTTTAGGCTACAACATCCTGATGAGCGTAATTTTTCTTGTGAATCTAGAGTGTACAAAAATTTTTCCAGAATAGATTTATTTTTAATAGGCAAGTCTTTATTAAAATGGGATATGGATACTAAAATTAACGAGATCCTTTTATCGGATCACGCGATTATAGGCCTAAATCTAAAAACTAGGAAGGAAAATCCAAAAAATGATTTCTGCTTCCCAAAATATATGAGCAATAACAGTAAATTCTGTAATTTACTAGTTAATACATGGAAAGATTTTTTAAGAATTAATGCCACATATACAGATAAACCGGAGATTCTATGGGAAGCGGGGAAAGCTGTACTCCGGGGAGAAATTCTGGCAAATATGTGCAAGCTACAAAAGAGGAATAGGGCACGGGAAATGCAGCTAGCGTACCAACTAAAGAATGCATATAACCTCTACCTTAGTAATCCCCAGACAAATAACTGGGATAAATACAAACAGGCAAAGTGTGAAAGAGAAATCTTCCTGAAACGGAAGTGGGCTATGGAAGGATTAAAAGCTAGGGCATTCTTTCAGGGTCCTCAAGGTATCTCCGCGGGGCACATGGCAAAATTGGTTAAATACAAAAAGAATAGGAAGATAATTGCTAATATAAGGGAAGGCGATAGAAACTATACGCATGCTTCTGAAATTAGACAGGCGTTTTTCAGGTACTAACAAAAACTATATTCGGCAGAGTTAATTGATAAAAAAGCAAAAGAGGAATTTTGGCAAAACATTAATACACCAAAAATCTCAATTGAGGCGCTCAATACTATTAATCAAAGAATTTCAGAGATGGAAATTATTATTAAAAAATTGAATAACAATAAAGCACCAGGTCCGGATGGACTTCCGGCTAAATTTTACAAAATTATTAGACAAGAGGTGGTAGATACATTAGGCAATCTGTTTAATGAGTACTATGTTGTGTGTAAGTGGGGACAATAGTGCTCCATTTTATCTCAAAAACTTTAATTTGCCCTCCATTGTGCAAATAGTTTTTTAACCTGTGTTAGGACTATATACAATAGCAACATTTAATACTATTGCTTTGTGAATAGGTATATCTTATATCTTTTTAAATGTTCTAAGACATGGTCTGTCAGTAAAATAAAGTGTTTTTTTTCTACACATTGTTTATTTCTAGTTTATATTTGCTGTATACGCTGTTTATATACTCTCATATAATATTTACAAGGTAACAGCTGTACAATAAATACTAGGAACTTGATGTATAGCTAATTCTTGTGGAGCTGTGTCTCCGGACAAGATATGTGTAAATGTTTTTTTTGTTTTGTTGTGTTTCACACTATTTTGTTTTTGTAATATTGTACATCTAATAAAAATGCTAAACAAAAAAAAAAAGGATGAGTGTGTTGTACCTTAATTGAGCCTATGATTAAGCGCCACTAGGGGGTAAAAAACACGCCAGACTACCTACCTGTCTACAGGGCCGCCACTAGGAATTTTGGGGCCCCTGACTTAACCATTGTTCAGGCCCCCCCCCCCCCTTTGACATGTGCAATTTTTTACCCAGTGACTAAAACGTATATGCACTTCATTCTTAAGTGTCTATTTAAACTTGGAAATGTTGTAAAGGTAGTAACATACAAACACACAGACACACTCATACACTGAAACACACACACACACACACACACTCAAACATAAGGATTCACATATAGACACTCTAGCAGACACACAAAGAAACACACTCAGACACAGAAACCCAAACAGACACTCAGCACTTGTTTATATTGACCTGACAAGTAATGAGGTAGACTAAAGTTTTGTAAAAAAAAAAGGAGATTTAGAAAACAAAAAATGGAGTTCTGATTATCTTTTTGTAAAGGAAGATGCCAACTAAATGGTGACAACAGCATGCAGTGGCTGAAAGGAAGGGCCCTGAACTGCCTAAACAATCATTTAAAGGGTAAATTATGGATTGGTGACTTCCGGAAAGGTCTCATTAGTCTCAAAGTCTGTAGAAAGATGTGAATAATCAGTAGTAAGGTCAAAATGTCCTAAAAAGGAACAAATAATGGGCACACACACAAACTCAAACCTGCACATACACCCAATGAAACACCGACAGAGACAGTCTCAGAAAACACACAAAGATATACACACACACAGAGACACTCACAGAAAACACACAAAGACATACACACACACAGAGACAACCACATAAAATGCAGAAAGACATATATACAGACACCCTCACTGAGACTCCTCTGCAAATGAAAGTGATCTGCCGTCTAACTCAGGCACACACTGTACAAAGTGCCAAGTCTGTCTCACACTGTGCATAGTGATTTATTGCACACTCAGAAATCTTCTCAAATGCTAATACTTTACTCCTTGTCATAACATTTCCCATCCTCAATTAGTACTCTGCTGTAGTACCCACTGGTGGCTGCCAAAATTTTAAAAAAAATCTTGCCTCATGGGGCCCCCCTGGCTCATTGGGCCCCTGACAGGAGTCACCCCTGTCACCCCCTGATGGCAGCCCTGAACATATGTACACACATATCAACATATAAATATACAGTACATACATATATATATTTAGGCATGTGTATGTATTAATCTCTATGTTAAAGCCCCTTGCAGACTTTTTTATTTTGTAACCCCTGAGACCTTATATCTTTGAGTCCTAACTTTTTAAAGCAAATGTTAAAAATAATTTTTATTAGACAGTGTTAAAATGAGTGTAACTGTAATGTATTTTTGATGTGTTTTGTGCAACTTTTTAGTCTCATGTAACAGTTAACCAGAGCTCTGAAATAGTGCTAACCCGATGAGCGTGAATTATGATTTCGCTCACGCGTTCGCATTTACTTTAAGCTCATAATAGTGCTGTTTCCAATGCTCACAAAAAGCTGAAAATATCAAATATTGCTCGTGCGCAACAGCATTATGTAATAGTTTAAAAAAACAACCACTCTGGGGCATATTTATCAAGCTCCGGATGGAGCTTGATGCCCCGTGTTTCTGGCGAGCCTGCAGGCTCGCCAGAAACAGCAGTTATGAAACAGCGGTCACAAAGACTGCTGCTCCATAACCTGTCCGCCTGCTCTGAGCAGGCGGACAGACATCGCTGGAAATCGACCCGATTGAGTACGATCGGGTTGATTGACACCCCCCTGCTGGTGGCCTATTTGCGCGAGTCTGCAGGGGGCGGCGTTGCACCAGCAGCTCTTGTGAGCTGCTGGTGCAATGCTGAATACGGCGAGCGTATTGCTCGCCGTATTCAGCGAGGTCTGTCGGACCTGATCCGCACTGTCGGATCAGGTCCGACAGACCTTGATAAATTGGGGCCTCTGTGTCATGTTTCTGGTGACTGCCTTTCCTGTTATTTAAAACTCAAAAAATTGTATTGTTCCACTCCCTCTCTCCAGAGATTCTGGATTGCATTCTGAGAACACTCCAACATTCTGCATAGTGATTGGTTAATATGTGCAAGAGCTTGTTTATATCTGCCACTGATTGGCTGCAGCAAAGGAAATGCTAAACAATATTCTAGAGGCTATTTTTCAAACAAAATTACAGTTCTAAAAGCTTGTAAAACATTTAGGGCTAGATTACAAGTGGAGCGCTAATTTATCGCGATCCCACAAACGGGCAAATAAAGTTATGAGTTTTAATCTCATGTGAGATGTGTATCATGACAGGTTTTAACACCTTGCAATTGTAACATTTTTACAGTCGGCCAACAGAATAAAATAAAATCAGCAGATTCTCATATTAGATAAACACCTTCACCTAGATTAAGAGTTTTGTCGGTAAAGCCATGCGGGGCTAACGCTCAGTTTCAGCTCACCGCTCACCTACAAACAACGCTGGTATTACAGGTTTTTTTCAACCCAGCGTTAGCCTCTAAAAAGGGAGCGAAGAGCAAAATTTAGCTCCACATCTCACCTCAATACCAGCGCTGCTTACGGTAGCGGTGAGGTGGCTAAACGTGCTTGTGCACGATTTCCCCATAGGAAACAATGGGGCAGAATCGGCTGAAAAAAACCTAACCCCTGCAAAAAAGCAGCGTTCAGCTCCTAACGCAGCCCCATTGATTCCTATGGGGAAAGAAAATTTATATCTACACCTAACACCCTAACATGAACCCCGAGTCTAAACACCTCTAATATTACACTTATGAGCCCCTAATCTGCCGCCCCCGACATCGCCGACACCTGCATTATACTTATTAACCCCTAATCTGCCGCTCCGGACACCGCCGCCACCTACATTATACTTATTTACCCCTAGTCTGCTGCCCCTAACATCGCCGCCACCTACTTTATAGTTATTAACCCCTAATCTGCCCCCCAACGTCACCACAACTATATTAAATGTATTAACCCCTAATCTGCCGCCGCTGCCAACGTCGCTGCCACTATAATAAAGTTATTAACCCCTAAACCTAAGTCTAACCCTAACCCTAACACCCCCCTAACTTCAATATAATTTAAATAAATCTAAATAAAATAACTACAATTAAATAAATTATTACTATTTAAAACTAAATACTTACCTATAAAATAAACCCTAAGCTAGCTACAATATAACTAATAGTTACATTGTAGCTATCTCAGGGTTTATTTTTATTTTAAAGGCAACTTTGTATTTATTTTAACTAGGTACAATAGTTATTAAATAGTTATTAACTATTTAATAACTTCCTAGTTAAAATAAGTACAAATTTACATGTAAAATAAAACCTAACCTAAATTACAATTACACCTAACACTACACTATAATTAAAATAATTACCAAAACTAACTACAATTAATTACAATAAAATAAAATAAACTAAAGTACGAAAAAAACAAACACTAAATTACAGAAAAAAAAATAATTACAAGAATTTAAACTAATTACACCTAATCTAATCCCCCTAATAAAATGAAAAAGCCCCCCAAAATAATAAAAAGCCCTACCCTATACTAAATTACAAATAGCCCTTAAAAGGGTTTTTTGCGGGGCATTGCCCCAAAGAAATCAGCTCTTTTACCTGTAAAAAAAAAATACAATACCCCCCCAACATTAAAACCCACCACCCACACACCCAACCATACTCTAAAACCCACCCAATCCCCCCTTAATAAAACCTAACACTAACCCCTTGAAGATCACCCTACCTTGAGACGTCTTCACCCAGCCGGCACAAGTGATCCTCCAGAGGGGCAGAAGTCTTCATCCAATCCGGGCAGAAGAGGACCTCCAGACGGGCAGAAGTCTTCATCCAGGCGGCATCTTCTATCTTCATCCATTGGATTCTATCAGCCAATCGGAATTAAGGTAGGAAAAATCCTATTGGCTGATCCAATCAGCCAATAGAATTGAAGTTCAATCCTATTGGCTGATCCAATCAACCAATAGGATTCAGCTTGCATTCTATTGGCTGTTCCAATCAGCCAATAGAATGCAAGCTCAATTCTATTGGCTGATTGGATCAGCCAATAAGATTTTTTTCTTACTTTAATTCCGATTGGCTGATAGAATCCTATGAGCCAATCGGAATTCAAGGGACGCCATCTTGGATGACATCATTTAAAGGAACCTTCATTCGTCGGGAGTCGTCGGAAGAAGAGGATGCTCCGCGTCAGCTGGCTTGAAGATGGACCCGCTCCGGATGGATGAAGATAGAAGATGCCGCCTGGATGAAGACTTCTGCCCATCTGGATGTCCTCTTCTGCCCGGATCGGATGAAGACTTCTGCCCCTCTGGAGGACCACTTGTGCCTGGCTGGGTGAAGACGTCTCAAGGTAGGGGGATCTTCAAGGGGTTAGTGTTAGGTTTTATTAAGGAGGGATTGGGTGGGTTTTAGAGTAGGGTTGGGTGTGTGGGTGGTGGGTTTTAATGTTGGGGGGGTATTGTATTTTTTTTTTACAGGTAAAAGAGCTGATTACTTTGGGGCAATGCCCCGCAAAAAGCCCTTTTAAGGGCTATTTGTAATTTAGTATAGGGTAGGGATTTTTAATATTTTGGGGGGCTTTTTATTTTATTAGGGGGATTAGAGTAGGTGTAATTAGTTTAAAATTCTTGTAATTATTTTTTTTTTCCTGTAATTTAGTGGGGGGGGGTTTCGTACTTTAGTTTATTTAATTTAATTGTAATTAATTGTAGTTAGTTTAGGTAATTATTTTAATTATAATGTAGTGTTAGGTGGAATTGTAATTTAGGTTAGGTTTTATTTTACAGGTAAATTTGTTTTTATTTTAACTAAGAAGTTATTAAATAGTTAATAACTATTTAAAAACTATTGTACCTAGTTAAAATAAATAAAAACTTGCTTGTAAAATAAAAATAAACCCTAAGCTAGCTACAATGTAATTATTAGTTATATTGTAGCTATCTTAGGGTTTATTTTATAGGTAAGTATTTATTTTTAAATAGGAATAATTTATTTAATTGTAGTAATTTTATTTTGTTTTATTTAAATTATATTTAAGTTAGGGGGTGTTAGGGTTAGGGTTAGACTTAGGTTTAGGGGTTAATACATTTAATATAGTGGCAGCGACGTTGTGGGCGGCAGATTAGGGGTTAATAAATGAAGGTAGGTGTCGGTGATGTTAGGGACGGCAGATTAGGGGTTAATAAAATTTAACTAGTGTTTGCGAGGCGGGAGTGCGGTGGTTTAGGGGTTAATATATTTTTTGAAGTGGCGGCGATGTCCGGTCGACAGATTAGGGAATAAAAACTTTAATTAACTGCAATGGGGGGGGGCTCAGTTTAGGGGTTAATAGGTAGTTTATGGGTGTTAGTGTACTTTTTAGCACTTTTGTTGAGAGTTTTATGTTACAGAGTTAGCCCATAAAACTCTTAACTACTGACTTTTAAATGCAGTAGGAGTCTTGACAGGAGAGGGTCTAACGCTCACTTTCCTCAAGACTCGTAATACCGGCGTTAGGAAAATCCCATTAAAAAGATAGGATACAAAATTGACGTAAGGGGATTTGCTGTATGCTCAAGTCGCAGAGAAAAAGTGAGCGGTACACCTGTACCTGCCAGACTCGTAATACCAGCGGGCATTAAAAAGCAGTTTTGGGACCTCTCAACTCTGCCTTTTAACCCTAACGCAAGACTCGTAATCTAGCCGCTTGTTTTCTACAATTGTATTTCAGGAGTCAGACTCTAGCCACCACTTTCCTTATTTAGAGGAGCCAAGACATTGTGTTAGCAAAATATCGTTTGGCTCCAGCATAAATGTTACCTTAACAGACTGCAAATGAATTACAGATATGTGGCAGGCTTAGGCTTTTGAGACCTACCATGTGCTTTTTCATTTTTTTGGACTGGAAAAACATAATTTATGTAAGAATTTACCTGATAAATTCATTTCTTTCATATTGGCAAGAGTCCATGAGCTAGTGACGTATGGGATATACAATCCTACCAGGAGGGGCAAAGTTTCCAAAACCTCAAAATGCCTATAAATACACCCCTCACCACACCCACAATTCAGTTTAATGAATAGCCAAGTAGTGGGGTGATAAAGAAAGGAGTAAAAAGCATCAACAAAGAAATTTGGAAATAATTGTGCTTTATACAAAAATTCAAAACCACCATAATAAGGGTGGGCCTCATGGACTCTTGTCAATATGAAAGAAATGAATTTATCAGGTAAATTCTTACATAAATTATGTTTTCTTTCATGTAATTGGCAAGAGTCCATGAACTAGTGACGTATGGGATATCAATACCCAAGATGTGGAACTCCACTCAAGAGTCACTAGAGAGGGAGGGATAAAAAATTAACAAAAGCCATTTTCCCCTGAAAAAATAATCCACAACCCAAAATATAAGTTATTCTCATAATGAAAAGAAAAACTTAAAACATCAGCAGAAGAATCAAACTGAAACAGCTGCCTGAAGAACTTTTCTACCAAAAACTGCTTCTGTAGTAGCAAATACATCAAAACGGTAGAATTTAGTAAATGTATGCAAAGAGGACCAAGTTGCCGCTTTGCAAATCTGATCAACTGAAGCTTCATTCTTAAAAGCCCACGAAGTGGAGACTGATCTAGTAGAATGAGCTGTAATTCTCTGAGGCGGGGCCTGACCTGACTCCAAATAAGCTTGATGAATCAAAAGCTTTAACAAAGAAGCCAAGGAAATAGCAGAGGCCTTCTGACCTTTCCTAGGACTAGAAAATATAACAAATAGACTAGAAGTCTTCCTGAAATCTTTAGTAGCTTTAACATAATATTTCAAAGCTCTCACCACATTCAAAGAATGTAAGGATCTTTCCAAAGAATTAGGACACAAGGAAGGGACAACAATTTCTCTACTAATTTCTCTACTAATTTCTCTACTAATGTTGTTAGAATTCACAACCTTAGGTAAAAATTTAAATGAAGTCCGCAAAACCGCCTTATCCTGATGAAAAATCAGAAAAGGAGATTCACAAGAAAGAGCAGATAGCTCAGAAACTCTTCTAGCAGAAGAGATGGCCAAAAGGAACAACACTTTCCAAGAAAGTAGTTTAATGTCCAAAGAGTGCATAGGCTCAAATGGAGGAGCCTGTAACGCCCTCAAAACCAAATTAAGACTCCAAGGAGGAGTAATTGATTTAATGACAGGCTTAATACGAACTAAAGCCTGTACAAAACAGTGAATATCAGGAAGATTAGCAATCTTTCTGTGTAATAAAACAGAAAGAGCAGAGATTTGTCCCTTCAAGGAACTTGCAGACAAACCCCTATCCAAACCATCCTGAAGAAACTGTAAAATTCTAGGAATTCTAATAGAATGCAAAGAGAATTTATGAGAAGAACACCATGAAATGTAAGTCTTCCAAACTCGATAATAAATCTTTCTAGAGACAGATTTACGAGCTTGTAACATAGTATTAATCACTGAGTCAGAGAAACCTCTATGACTTAGCACTAAGCGTTCAATTTCCATACCTTCAAATTTAATTATTTGAGATCCTGATGGAAAAATGGACCTTGAGACATTGGGTCCGGCCTTAGCGGAAGTGGCCAAGGTTGGCAACTGGACATCTGAACAAGATCCGCATACCAAAACCTGTGGGGCCATGCTGGAGCCACCAGCAACACAAACAATTGTTCCATGATGATTTTGGAGATCACTCTTGGAAGAAGAACTAGAGGTAGGAAAATATAAGCAGGTTAATAACACCAAGGAAGTGTCAGCGCATCCACTTCTTCCGCCTGAAAATCCCTGGACCTGGACAGGTATCTGGGAAGTTTCTTGTTTAGATGAGAGGCCATCAGATCTATCTCTGGAAGACCCCACATCTGAACAATCTGAGAAAAAACATCTGGATGGAGGGACCACTCCCCCAGATGAAAAGTCTGACGGCTGAGATAATCCGCCTCCCAATTGTCTACACCTGGGATATGAACCGCAGAAATTAGACAGGAGCTGGATTCTGCCCATGCAAGTATCCGAGATACTTCTTTCATAGCTTGGGGACTGTGAGTCCCACCCTGATGACTGACATTTGCCACTGTTGTGATATTGTCTGTCTGAAAACAAATGAACGGTTCTCTCTTCAACAGAGGCCAAAACTGAAGAGCTCTGAAAATTGCACGGAGTTCTAAAACATTGATTGGTAATCTCGCCTCTTGAGATTTCCAAACCCCTTGTGCTGTCAGATATCCCCAGACAGCTCCCCAACCTGAAAGGCTTGCATCTGTTGTGATCACAGTCCAGGTTGGCCGAACAAAAGAGGTCCCTTGAACTAAACGCTGGTGATTTAACCACCACGTCAGAGAGTGTCGAACATTGGGATTTAAGGATATTAAATGTGATATCTTTGTATAATCCCGGCACCATTGATTTATCATACAAAGCTGGAATGGTCGCATGTGAAAACGAGCAAAGGAAATCGCGTCCGATGCTGCGGTCATGAGACCTAAAACTTTCATGCACATAGCCACTGAAGGGAATGACTGAGACTGAAGGTGCCGACAGGCTGCAACCAATTTTAAACGTCTCTTGTCTGTTAGAGTCAGAGTCATGGACACTGAATCTATCTGGAAGCCTAAAAAAGAAACCCTTGTCTGAGGAATCAAGAAACTTTTTAGTAAATTGATCCTCCAACCATGTTTTTGAAGAAACAACACTAGTTGATTCGTGTGAGATTCTGCAGAACGTAAATACTGAGCTAGTACCAATATATCATCCAAATAAGGAAACACTGCAATACCCTGTTCTCTGATTACAGAGAGTAGGGCACCGAGAACCTTTGAAAAAATTCTTGGAGCTGTTGCTAGGCCAAATGGAAGAGCAACAAATTGGTAATGCTTGTCTAGAAAAGAGAATCTCAGGAACTGATAATGTTCTGGATGAATCCGAATATGAAGGTATGCATCCTGCAAGTCTATTGTGGACATATAATGTCCTTGCTGAACAAAAGGCAGAATAGTCCTCATAGTCACCATCTTGAAATTTGGTACTCTTACATAACGATTCAAAATTTTCAGATCCAGAACTGGTCTGAATGAATTTTCTTTCTTTGGGACAATGAATAGATTTGAATAAAATCCCAGACCTTGTTCCTGAAAAGGAACTGGCATGATTACCCCTAAAACCTCCAGGTCTGAAACACACTTCAGGAAAGCCTGAGCTTTTACTGGATTTACTGGGATGCATGAGACAAAAAATCTTGTCACGGGATGTCTTACTCTGAATCCTATTCGGTACCCCTGAGAGACAATGCTCTGAATCCATTGATTTTGGACAGAATTTATCCAAACATCCTTGAAAAACCTTAATCTGCCCCCTACCAGCTGTGCTGGAATGAGGGCCGCACCTTCATGCGGACGTAGGGACTGACTTTGGTTTCTTAAAAGGCTTGGATTTATTCCAATTTGAGGAAGGCTTCCAATTGGAAACAGATTCCTTGGGAGAAGGATTAGGTCTTTGTTCTTTATTTTGACGAAAGGAACGAAAACGGTTAGAAGCCTTAGATTTACCCTTAGGTTTTTTATCCTGAGGCAAAAAAACTTCCTTCCCCAGTAACAGTTGAAATAATAGAATCCAACTGAGAACCAAATAAATTATTACATTGGAAAGAAAGAGATAGTAATCTAGACTTAGATGTCATATCAGCATTCCAAGATTTAAGCCACAAAGCTCTTCTAGCTAAAATAGCTAAAGACATGGATCTAAAATCAATTTTGATAATATCAAAAATAGCATCACAAATAAAATTATTAGCATAATAGTTGCAGTAAGCGAACAATGCTAGATAAGTCAGAATCCAATTCTTGTTGCGCTAAATTCTCCAACCAAAAAAATTGATGCAGCTGCAACATCAGCCAAATAAATTGCAGGCCTAAGAAGATGACCTGAATATAAATAGGATTTCCTTAGATAAGATTCAAGTTTCCTATCTAAAGGATCTTTAAAGGAAGTACTATCTTCCTTTCTATCTAGGAATAGTGGTACGTTTAGCAAGAGTAGAAATAGCCCCATCAACTTTGGGGATCTTTTCCCAAAACTCTATTGAAATAGCTGGTAAAGGATACAATTTTTTAAACCTTGAAGAAGGATTAAAAGGAGTATCCGGCTTATTCCATTCCTTAGAAATCATATAAGAAATAGCATCAGGAATAGGGAAAACCTCTGGAGTAACCACAGGAGGTTTAAAAACAGAATTTAAATGTTTACTAGTTTTAATATCAAGAGGACTAACTTCCTCAATATCCAAAGTAATTAACACTTCTTTTAACAAAGAACGAATATACTCCATTTTAAATAAATAAGTAGATTTGTCAGTGTCAATATCTGAGGAAGGATCTTCTGAATCAGATAGATCCTCATCAGAGGATGATAATTCATTATGTTGTCGGTCATTTGAAATTTCATCAACTTTATGAGAAGTTTTAAAAGACCTTTTACGTTTATTAGAAGGCGGAAATGCAGAAAAAGCCTTCTGAATAGAATCAGTAACAAATTCTTTATAATTCATAGGTATTTCATGTACATTAGAAGTTGAAGGAACTGCAACTGGCAATGTACTATTACTGATGGACACATTGGCCCATATTTATCAAGCTCCGTACGGAGCTTGAAGGGCCGTGTTTCTGGCGAGTCTTCAGACTCGCCAGAAACACAAGTTATGAAGCAGTGGTCTAAAGACCGCTGCTCCATGACCCTGACCGCCTGCTCTGAGCAGGCGGACAGGAATCACTGGAAATCAACCCGATCGAGTACGATCGGGTTGATTGACACCTCCCTGCTGGCGGCCGATTGGCCGCGAGTCAGCAGGGGGCGGCGTTGCACCAGCAGCTCTTGTGAGCTGCTGGTTCAATGTTAAATGCGGAGAGCGTACGTATTGCTCTCCGCATTTAGCGAGGTCTTGCGGACCTGATCCGCACTGTCGGATCAGGTCCGCAAGACCTTTAATAAATAGGGGCCAAAGTCTGCATGTAAAAGTTTATCATGACAACCAATACAAATGACATTCGGAGATATAATCTCCACAATTTTACAACAAATGCACTAAGCTTTGGTAGAACCAATGTCAGGCAGCAAAGTTCCAACAGATACTTCTGAGACAGGATCAGATTGAGACATCTAGCAAAATGTAAAAGAAAAAACAACATATAAAGCAAAATTATCAATTTCCTTATATGACAGTTTCAGGAATGGAAAAAAATGCAAATAGCATAGCCCTCTGACATAGAAAAAGGCAAGAGGCAAATAGCAATGGGGTAATAAATAATGAAAAAAATTTATGTATGACGCACAATGTAACTGAAATTTTTTTGGTGCCAACCATGTCCAGAAATGACACACTAGCATCACTAACAACGCACCCAGTGTGAAGAACTCGGCGTCAATTATGACGCCGGAAATGACGAACCTGTGTCAACGGACGTGCCTATCGCGCCAAAAAATTCTCGCACCAAGAATGACACAATAAAGTGTAGCATTTGGTGCACCCGCGAGCCTAATCCAGCCTGCAATTTGAAAATGTAGTCAATTGAAAAAAGATTAAACCCCAGGTAAGAAAAAAATTTCTTAAAATTTACTTTCCCCAAATATGAAACTGACAATCTGCAAAAGGAAACACATGAACCTGACTCATGGCAAATATAAGTACAAAACATATATTTAGAACTTTATATTAATACATAAAGTGCCAAACCATAGCTGAGGTGTCTTAAGTAATAAAAACATACTTACCCAAAGACACCCATCCACATATAGCAGATAGCCAAACCAGTACTGAAACGGTTATCAGTAGAGCTAATGTTATATGAGAGTATATCGTCGATCTGAAAAGGTAGGAGATGAATTTCTACGGCCGATGAAATAGATCTCCCATGAGGAAAACCATTGCATTCAATAGGTGATACTCCCTTCACATCCCTCTGACATTCGCTGTACTCTGAGAGGAATCGGGCTTCAAAATGCTGAGCGCATGTCAACGTAGAAATCTTAGCACAAACTTACTTCACCATCTCCATAGGAGGCAAAGTTTGTAAAACTGAATTGTGGTTGTGGTGATGGATGTATTTATAGGCATTTTGAGCTTTGGGAAACTTTGCCCCTCCTGGTAGGATTGTATATCCCATACGTCACTAGCTCATGGACCCTTGCCAATTACATGAAAGAAATCCACAATTTTTCAGACAGGAAAATGAGGCAAAATAAATAATTAAAGTATTCTGCATAATTAAAGGAATATGAGATCCAGTTTTATTTTTTTCATGATTCAGATAGATTATACATTTACAACTTTCCAATTTACTTCTGTCAACATTTTTTGCTTCATTTTCTTTGTATCTTTTATTGAAGAAGCAGCACTGCACTCCTGGGAACTAGCTGAATACATTTGTAAGCCAATGAAAATGAGAATACAAGTTCCACCACCAATCAGCAGCTAGCTCCAAGCTCTTGAGCCTAGATATGCTTTTCAACAAAGGATACAAAGAGAATAAAGAAAATGTAATTATAGATGTAAATTGAAATATTGTTTAAAATTGTATTCTTTATCTGAATCATGACAGAACATGTTGGATTTCATGTCCCTTTAAGCACTTCATTACCAAATATGATCATAAAGCATCTCCCTCATAACAAACTGCACCTCTATTACCTTTATAAACCTGGTTAATGCACTATTTTTTATAAACAGTCTATTTTATAAAATAAAACAAAAACCTCAGGACTTGATGATAAAAACTGTAATAAGTTCTTATGTTATGAAAGTCATTCATAGCAGAGTAATGGTTAAATGATTTATCCCAAGTTAATATTTAAAAATGCCAGAAACAATTTAAAGGGACAGTAAAGTCAAAATTAAACTTCCATGATCAAGATAGAGCATGCAATTTTAAACAACTTTCCAATTTACTTCTGTTATCAAATTTGTTTTGTTCTCTTAGTATTTTTTATTGAAGAGTAAAACTAGGTAGGCTCATAAGAGCTCAGGAGTGTGTTTTGCAACATTATTTGTAGCTTTGTATTACAATGTTGCAAAACACTGCTGCATAGAGTACTAAAACACGTGCACACTCCTAAGCTCTTTATGAGCCTACCTAGTTTTACTCTTCAATAAAAGATAACAAGAGAACAAAGCAAATTTGATAACAGAATTATATTGGAAAGTTCTTTAAAATTGCAAGCTCTATTTAAATCAAGAAAGTTTAATTTTGACTTTACTGTCCCTTTAACAGAATCGCCATCAATGGTATTTTTTTCCTTGAAGTAAATTAAGTTTTATTTTTACTGAAAGTTTACTTTCTGACCTGTGTAGTATGTTTTCCCTTTAAATAGAACCTTCAATTTGACTGTTACTCCCTCTCACCTGTTAAAGAGCTTTAATTAAATGTCCCTTATACTTAAGATTAAATGCGGATAGCTCAAATTACATTTTAATTAAAGACGTACGCATTTTGCCATTCAGGTTTTTCAGGTTTCAAATGCCACAGCGTTTTTTAATTCTTTCAATAGTCACACGACTCTTATGTGCTTGTTGCTCCTAAGTCATAAAATTGCTTCTGCTTCTTCTTTTTTTTTCTTTCTTTTTTTTGAGGTTTGAACATTACAAAGTATCTGAAAGTGTCTACATACAAATTGATATACTAAGTTTCCGTTAAACAGGATATCTAAAATACTAGGTACAAACTAATAAGCAAACCTCATTTTTGTTACCCTCCTAAACATTATAGGCCACTATTGGACCTCAATTTTCACATATCCATAATGGGCGCGATCACGTATACAGTGCAGGTTTCGGCGCAAGCATGGGAACCTGCGCCACCCGTAATTTCACCTCGCACATCGGGGTATTACATATACCCCACCGGCAGTTCATAAAGTGCCGTAAGTCTGATAAACTAGCGATGTCCAGAAATAAGCGTAAATACAAATTTCTGGAGTCGCTAGTGACTTACGGCACTTTAGAAACTGCCGGCGCCTAAGAAAAGTACAGAAAATAACAAATCTCCCGTAAAAGTCTAACATGCCTCCCAAAAATAAGCCCGAAACGTAAAACCCCTATATCCGCAATCCCCCCTCTCACTACTAATAATAAATGTATTAACCCCTAGACCGACAACCCCACAACGCAATTAACCTATTCAAGTATTAACCCCTAAACCGCCATAGCCCACATAGCCTATCAAATGTATTAACCCCTAATCTGCCGCCACCAACGTCGCCGCCTCTATAATAAAGTTATTAACCCCTAAACCTAAGTCTAACCCTAACCCTAACACCGCCCTAACTTAACTATTATTTAAATAAATCTAAATAATATTACTATTATTAACTAAATTATTCCTATTTAAAACTAAATACTTACCTATAAAATAAACCCTAAGATAGCTACAATATAATTATTAATTACATTGTAGCTATTTTAGGATTTATTTTTATTTTACAGGCAGGAAGAGGTCCTCCAGCCGGGAAGAAGTCTTCATCCAAGCGGCATCTTCTATCTTCTTCCATCCGACGAAGAGCGGCTCCATCTTGAAGACATCCGGCGCAGAGCATCCTCTTCTTACTACGTCCAAACAAAGAATGAAGGTTCCTTTAAATGACGTCATCCAAGATGGCGTCCCTTCAATTCCGATTGGCTGATAGAATTCTATCAGCCAATCAGAATTAAGGTAGGAAAAATCCTATTGGCTGATGCAATCAGCCAAAAGGATTGAGCTTGCATTCTCGTGGCTGATTGGAACAGCCAATAGAATGCGAGGTGCTGATTGGATCAGCCAATCGGATTGAACTTCAATCCGATTGGCTGATTGCATCAGCCAATAGGATTTTTCCTACCTTAATTCTGATTGGCTGATAGAATTCTATCAGCCAATCGGAATTGAAGGGACGCCATCTTGGATGACGTCATTTAAAGGAACCTTCATTCTTCGTTAAGACGTCGTAAGACGAGGATGCTCCGCGCCGGATGTCTTCAAGATGGAGCCGCTCCTCGTCGGATGGAAGAAGATAGAAGATGCCGCTTGGATGAAGACTTCCACCCAGCTGGAGGACCTCTTCTGCCCGAATTCGATGAAGACTTCTGCCCGGATCAGATGAAGACTTCTGCCCGGCTGGGTGAAGACGGCTCAAGGTAGGGTGATCTTCAAGGGGGTAGTGTTAGGTTTTTTTAAGGGGGGATTGGGTGGGTTTTAGAGTAAGGTTGGGTGTGTGGGGGTTGTGGGTTTTAATGTTGGGGGGGTATATTTCTTTTTTACAGGTAAAAGAGCTGATTACTTTGGGGCAATGCCCCGCAAAAAGCCCTTTAAGGGCTATTTGTAATTTAGTATAGGGTAGGGAATTTTATTATTTTGGGGGGCTTTTTATTTTATTAGGGGGCTTAGATTAGGTATAATTAGTTTAAACTTCTTGTAAAATTTTTCTGTAATTTAGTGTTTGTTTTTGTACTTTAGTTTATTTTATTTTATTGTATTTAATGTTAGGTAATTGTAGTTAATTAATTTAATTTAATTTAATGATAGTGTAGTGTTAGGTGTAATTGTAACTTAGGTTAGGATTTATTTTACAGGTAAATTTATATTTATTTTAACTAGGTAGCTATTAAATAGTTAATAACTATTTAATAGCTATTGTACCTAGTTAAAATAAATACAAAGTTGCCTGTAAAATAAAAATAAATCCTAAAATAACTACAATGTAATTATTAATTATATTGTAGCTATCTTAGGGTTTATTTTATAGGTATTTAGTTTTAAATAGGAATAATTTAGTTAATAATAGTAATATTATTTAGATTTATTTAAATAATAGTTAAGTTAGGGGGGTGTTAGGGTTAGGGTTAGACATAGGTTTAGGGGTTTATAACTTTATTATATTATTAACCTTGTATCCTGAAATTGCACTAAATAAGTCCAATTACTTCAAAGCTATTGGTATATTTATACTAGTATTTTTGAAGTACAGTAACAGATCGTCAGCATAGAGTGATAGAACACATTTTTGACTCCCAAAATGTATTCCTTCTAATTCTTGTCTTAAATAAATTGCTAACGGCTCTATGGCTATATTAAAGAGGAGGGGAGAAAGTGGACATCCCTGTCGTGTCCCCTTCTCTAGTTTAAAAAAATATGGCCTAGATTTAGAGTTCGGCGGTAGCCGTCAAAACCAGCGTTAGAGGCTCCTAACGCTGGTTTTGGCCGCCCGCTGGTATTTGGAGTCAGTGATTAAAGGGTCTAACGCTCACTTTACAGCCGCGACTTTTCCATACCGCAGATCCCCCTACGCCATTTGCGTAGCCTATCTTTTCAATGGGATCTTTCTAACGCTGGTATTTAGAGTCGTTTCTGCAGTGAGCGTTAGAGCTCTAACGACAAGATTCCAGCCGCCTGAAAAAAGCAGGAGTTAAGAGCTTTCTGGCTAACGCCGGTTTATAAAGCTCTTAACTACTGTACCCTAAAGTACACTAACACCCATAAACTACCTATGTACCCCTAAACCGAGGTCCCCCCACATCGCCGCCACTCGATTAAAATTTTTAACCCCTAATCTGCCGACCGCCACCTACGTTATACTTATGTACCCCTAATCTGCTGCCCCTAACCCCGCTGACCCCTATATTATATTTATTAACCCCTAACTTGCCCCCCACAACGTCGCCGCAAGCTACTTAAAATAATTAACCCCTAATCTTCCGACCGCAAAGCGCCGCCACCTACGTTATCCCTATGTACCCCTAATCTTCTGCCCCTAACATCGCCGACCCCTATGTTATATTTATTAACCCCTAATCTGCCCCCCACAACGTCGCCGACACCTACCTACACTTATTAACCCCTAATCTGCCGACCGGAGCTCACCGCTATTCTAATAAATGTATTAACCCCTAAAGCTAAGTCTAACCCTAACACTAACACCCCCCTAAGTTAAATATAATTTTTATCTAACGAAATAAATTAACTCTTATTAAATAAATGATTCCTATTTAAAGCTAAATACTTACCTGTAAAATAAATCCTAATATAGCTACAATATAAATTACATTTATATTATAGCTATTTTAGGATTAATATTTATTTTACAGGTAACTTTGTATTTATTTTAACCAGGTACAATAGCTATTAAATAGTTAAGAACTATTTAATAGTTACCTAGTTAAAATAATTACAAATTTACCTGTAAAATAAATCCTAACCTAAGATATAATTAAACCTAACACTACCCTATCAATAAAATAATTAAATAAACTACCTACAATTACCTACAATTAACCTAACACTACACTATCAATAAATTAATTAAACACAATTGCTACAAATAAATACAATTAAATAAACTATCTAAAGTACAAAAAATAAAAAAGAACTAAGTTACAGAAAATAAAAAAATATTTACAAACATAAGAAAAATATTACAACAATTTTAAACTAATTACACCTACTCTAAGCCCCCTAATAAAATAACAAAGACCCCCAAAATAAAAAATTCCCTACCCTATTCTAAAATACAAAAATTACAAGCTCTTTTACCTTACCAGCCCTGAACAGGGCCCTTTGCGGGGCATGCCCCAAGAAGTTCAGCTCTTTTGCCTGTAAAAAAAAACATACAATACCCCCCCCCAACATTACAACCCACCACCCACATACCCCTAATCTAACCCAAACCCCCTTAAATAAACCTAACACTAATCCCCTGAAGATCTTCCTACCTTGTCTTCACCATCCAGGTATCACCGATCCGTCCTGGCTCCAAGATCTTCATCCAACCCAAGCGGGGGTTGGCGATCCATAATCCGGTGCTCCAAAGTCTTCCTCCTATCCGGCAAGAAGAGGACATCCGGACCGGCAAACATCTTCTCCAAGCGGCATCTTCTATGTTCTTCCATCCGATGACGACCGGCTCCATCTTGAAGACCTCCAGCGCGGATCCATCCTCTTCTTCCGACGACTAGACGACGAATGACGGTTCCTTTAAAGGACGTCATCCAAGATGGCGTCCCTCGAATTCCGATTGGCTGATAGGATTCTATCAGCCAATCGGAATTAAGGTAGGAATTTTCTGATTGGCTGATGGAATCAGCCAATCAGAATCAAGTTCAATCCGATTGGCTGATCCAATCAGCCAATCAGATTGAGCTCGCATTCTATTGGCTGTTCCGATCAGCCAATAGAATGCGAGCTCAATCTGATTGGCTGATTGGATCAGCCAATCGGATTGAACTTGATTCTGATTGGCTGATTCCATCAGCCAATCAGAAAATTCCTACCTTAATTCCGATTGGCTGATAGAATCCTATCAGCCAATCGGAATTCGAGGGACGCCATCTTGGATGACGTCCCTTAAAGGAACCGTCATTCGTCGTCTAGTCGTCGGAAGAAGAGGATGGATCCGCGCTGGAGGTCTTCAAGATGGAGCCGGTCGTCATCGGATGGAAGAACATAGAAGATGCCGCTTGGAGAAGATGTTTGCCGGTCCGGATGTCCTCTTCTTGCCGGATAGGAGGAAGACTTTGGAGCACCGGATTATGGATCGCCAACCCCCGCTTGGGTTGGATGAAGATCTTGGAGCCAGGACGGATCGGTGATACCTGGATGGTGAAGACAAGGTAGGAAGATCTTCAGGGGATTAGTGTTAGGTTTATTTAAGGGGGTTTGGGTTAGATTAGGGGTATGTGGGTGGTGGGTTGTAATGTTGGGGGGGGGGTATTGTATGTTTTTTTTTACAGGCAAAAGAGCTGAAATTCTTGGGGCATGCCCCGCAAAGGGCCCTGTTCAGGGCTGGTAAGGTAAAAGAGCTTGTAATTTTTGTATTTTAGAATAGGGTAGGGAATTTTTTATTTTGGGGGTCTTTGTTATTTTATTAGGGGGCTTAGAGTAGGTGTAATTAGTTTAAAATTGTTGTAATATTTTTCTTATGTTTGTAAATATTTTTTTATTTTCTGTAACTTAGTTCTTTTTTATTTTTTGTACTTTAGATAGTTTATTTAATTGTATTTATTTGTAGCAATTGTGTTTAATTAATTTATTGATAGTGTAGTGTTAGGTTAATTGTAGGTAATTGTAGGTAGTTTATTTAATTATTTTATTGATAGGGTAGTGTTAGGTTTAATTATATCTTAGGTTAGGATTTATTTTACAGGTAAATTTGTAATTATTTTAACTAGGTAACTATTAAATAGTTCTTAACTATTTAATAGCTATTGTACCTGGTTAAAATAAATACAAAGTTACCTGTAAAATAAATATTAATCCTAAAATAGCTATAATATAAATGTAATTTATATTGTAGCTATATTAGGATTTATTTTACAGGTAAGTATTTAGCTTTAAATAGGAATCATTTATTTAATAAGAGTTAATTTATTTCGTTAGATAAAAATTATATTTAACTTAGGGGGGTGTTAGTGTTAGGGTTAGAATTAGCTTTAGGGGTTAATACATTTATTAGAATAGCGGTGAGCTCCGGTCGGCAGATTAGGGGTTAATAATTGAAGGTAGGTGTCGGCGATGTTAGGGAGGGCAGATTAGGGGTTAATACTATTTATGATAGGGTTAGTGAGGCGGATTAGGGGTTAATAACTTTATTATAGTAGCGCTCAGGTCCGCTCGGCAGATTAGGGGTTAATAAGTGTAGGTAGGTGTCGGCGACGTTGTGGGGGGCAGATTAGGGGTTAATAAATATAACATAGGGGTCGGCGATGTTAGGGCAGCAGATTAGGGGTACATAGGGATAACGTAGGTGGCGGCGGTTTACGGAGCGGCAGATTAGGGGTTAAAAGTGTAATGCAGGGGTCAGCGATAGCGGGGGCGGCAGATTAGGGGTTAATAAGTGTAAGGCTAGGGGTGTTTAGACTCGGGGTACATGTTAGAGTGTTAGGTGCAGACGTAGGAAGTGTTTCCCCATAGGAAACAATGGGGCTGCGTTAGGAGCTGAACGCTGCTTTTTTGCAGGTGTTAGGTTTTTTTTCAGCTCAAACAGCCCCATTGTTTCCTATGGGAGAATCGTGCACGAGCACGTTTTTGAGGCCGGCCGCGTCCGTAAGCAACTCTGGTATCGAGAGTTGCATTTGCGCTAAATATGCTCTACGCTCCTTTTTTGGAGCCTAACGCAGCATTTGTTTGAACTCTCGATACCAGAGTTAAATTTATGGTGCGGCCAGAAAAAAACCCGCGGAGCGTTAACAGCCCTTTTACCGCCGAACTCTAAATCTAGCCGTATGTTTGGCTATTGTTAACCAAAATTGCAGAAATCGGATAATAATATACAGTTTTAATAAAATTTATTAGAAACCAATTAGAAATTTATTAGAAACCAAAGAAACCAAAGTTAGTAAAAGCGTTATATAAATGCTCCCAAATTATGGAATCAAAAGCCTTCTCGGCATCAATCATCACCATAGCAAGGTCCTGTTTAGGTACTAGTTTATCTTGGTGTAACTTATTCCAAAAATATTCCAATATCATATATGTTTTCCAAATATTCTTAGTAGGAGATCTATTAATGATAAACCTGGATTGATCTGGGTGTATGACTTCTTGTAATGGTTTTTTTAATCGATTGGCTATTATAGAGGTAAGCAATTTATAATCTGTGTTCAGCAAAGAGATAGGTCTATATGACCCAGGGTCTGATGGATTTTTATCTTTTTTAAGGATAAGGGTGATTATTGACACTGAGAAGAACCGCAACATTGCTTTTTCCCCCACAAAATAGTAATTGAACAAGCAAGTGAGGACAATCTCCGACTTGAGTAATCTATAAAACTCAGCCGGTAATTGGTCCAGTCCTGGAGCCTTACCTAGTTTAGTTTCCTCTATAGCCTTTAAAACTTCGTCCAGAGATATAGGAGCGTTAATTGATTCAACCTGTCAAGAATCTTGTGTTTTAACAATAAAATTGTCATTCTTACAAGGGAGGCTGTGACAACACAGAGTAAGGACCCAATTGCTTCATGCCATCTCTCTGGTAACAGATTCCAAAGACTAGTACAGTATATGGTGTATATTTTCTTCTTTTTATTTTAACCTGTAATAATTGAACCATGTTACTGAAAGGACTGGGGTATTAGAACTGAATATTTTAGGTTATTTCCTGATAAATTGTATTCTGAGAGTTAATGTGTAATTCTGGGTTTTTCCTTAGATTTTTCCCTCTACTAAATCATAAGTGGTGGCAGCATAAATATTATAGTTAGTTTAGTGTGGGTGGCATCCTCGTCGGATGGAAGAAGATAGAAGATGCCGCTTGGATGAAGACTTCCGCCCAGCTGGAGGACCTCTTCTGCCCGGATTCAATGAAGACTTCTGCCCGGATCGGATGAAGACTTCTGCCCGGCTGGGTGAAGACGGCTCAAGGTAGGGTGATCTTCAAGGGGGTAGTGTTAGGTTTTTTTAAGGGGGGATTGGGTGGGTTTTAGAGTAAGGTTGGGTGTGTGGGGGTTGTGGGTTTTAATGTTGGGGGGGTTATATTTCTTTTTACATGTAAAAGAAGTGATTACTTTGGGGCAATGCCCCGCAAAAAGCCCTTTAAGGGCTATTTGTAATTTAGTATAGGGTAGGGAATTTTATTATTTTGGGGGGCTTTTTATTTTATTAGGGGGCTTAGATTAGGTGTAATTAGTTTAAACTTCTTGTAATTTTTTTATTTTCTGTAATTTAGTGTTTGTTTGTTTTTGTACTTTAGTTTATTTTATTTTATTGTATTTAATGTTAGGTAATTGTAGTTAATTAATTTAATTTAATTTATTTAATGATAGTGTAGTGTTAGGTGTAATTGTAACTTAGGTTAGGATTTATTTTACAGGTAAATTTGTATTTATTTTAACTAGGTAGCTATTAAATAGTTAATAACTATTTAATAGCTATTGTACCTAGTTAAAATAAATACAAAGTTGCCTGTAAAATAAAAATAAATCCTAAAATAACTACAATGTAATTAAGCTATCTTAGGGTTTATTTTATAGGTATTTAGTTTTAAATAGGAATAATTTAGTTAATAATAGTAATATTATTTAGATTTATTTAAATAATAGTTAAGTTAGGGGGGTGTTAGGGTTAGGGTTAGACATAGGTTTAGGGGTTTATAACTTTATTATATTATTAACCTTGTATCCTGAAATTGCACTAAATAAGTCCAATTACTTCAAAGCTATTGGTATATTTATACTAGTATTTTTGAAGTACAGTAACAGATCGTCAGCATAGAGTGATAGAACACATTTTTGACTCCCGAAATGTATTCCTTCTAATTCTTGTCTTAAATAAATTGCTAACAGCTCTATGGCTATATTAAAGAGGAGGGGAGAAAGTGGACATCCCTGTCATGTCCCCTTCTCTAGTTTAAAAAAATATATTTGGCTATTGTTAACCAGAATTGCCAAAATCGGATAATAATATACAGTTTTAATAAAATTTATTAGAAACCAATTAGACATTTATTAGAAACCAAAGTTAGTCAAAGCATTATATAAATGCTCTCAAATTATGGAATCAAAAGCCTTCTCAGCATCAATCATCACCATAGCAAGGTCCTGTTTAGGTACTAGTTTATCTTGGTGTAACTTATTCCAAAAATATTCCAATATCATATATGTTTTCCAAATATTCTTAGTAGGAGATCTATTAATGATAAACCTGGATTGATCTGGGTGTATGACTTCTTGTAATGGCTTTTTTAATCGATTGGCTATTATAGAGGTAAGAAATTTATAATCTGTGTTCAGCAAAGAGATAGGTCTATATGACCCAGGGTCTGATGGATTTTTATCTTTTTTAAGGATAAGGGTGATTATTGACACTGAGAAGAACCGCAACATTGCTTTTTCCCCCACAAAATAGTCATTGAACAAGCAAGTGAGGACAATCTCTGACTTGAGTAATCTATAAAACTCAGCCGGTAATTGGTCCAGTCCTGGAGCCTTACCTAGTTTAGTTTCCTCTATAGCCTTTAAAACTTTGTCCGGAGATATAGGAGCGTTAATTTATTCGACCTGTCAAGAATCTTGTGTTTTAACAATAAAATTGTCATTCTTACAAGGGAGGCTGTGACAACACAGAGTAAGGACCCAATTGCTTCATGCCATCTCTCTGGTAACAGATTCCAAAGACTAGTACAGTATATGGTGTATATTTTCTTCTTTTTATTTTAACCTGTAATAATTGAAACATGTTACTGAAAGGACTGGGGTATTAGAACTGTATATTTTAGGTTATTTCCTGATAAATTGTATTCTGAGAGTTAATGTGTAATTCTGGGTTTTTCCTTAGAATTTCCCTCTACTAAATCATAAGTGGTGGCAGCATAAATATTATAGTTAGTTTAGTGTGGGTGGCATTACAAGGGAGTTTTGGGCATTTCTTTTATGTCTAGTACAGACTAGAGAGTGTTGCTAACCCTTGCACCCACTGAACTAAATCACAAGCTTGCCTGGTGTGGCTAGATTGTGACATATTAGTGACAGTAGAAGGTTTGATAACCCTTTATGTGCCAAACAAGAGACTGGTGCAGGGTTGGTTAACCTTGGTCGTCACAAATTGGTGGGCAGCGGTGTAGACAAAAAAAAATATTAGATTTTAGTGCTCATGGATTTGCTAGTGTGAAAATCCCAGTACTAAAAAAAATTGTGACTCTCACAATTTCCAAAGGCTAAAACTCAGTGCATTATATAGTAACACATTGCAAACAGTCCCCTTCCCTATTCTCTGTTTTTCTTTTCTATTTTATTTTTACTATGGAGACATATAAGGAGCAGACTAAAGAGATACTGGCACTGTTATGCCAGGAGCGTGATGATAACAGCGAAGCCACACCAGCTGAAGCCTTAGAAGAGGTGTCTGCAGCTGTGGGCAGCGATTCATCAGGATCTGGGGATCCATTGGACTGTTATTTACAAACTGTTCTGAAACATATGGGCTCAGCGGATGCAAGTTTGTGCATGGAGCTGATTGCAAAATTTCACAAACAACAGGCTGCTGTGGCTGACAGACAGGCTGCTATAGCTGAGAGACAGGCTGCTGTAGCTGAGAGACAAGCAGCTAGGGAAGCTGAGAGAGAGTCTCTGGCAGCTGAAAGACAGGCTGCTGAATGACAGGCTGAGAGAGAGTATCAGCTACAGCTTGTACGGTTGGAGAGAGGGATGGTCTCACCTGTTGTTAGTGAACCTAGAGACCCACCTGTTCCCAGAGTGCGTGCAGAGAATTTTCCCACTCTGGAGAAAGATGGCGATGTGGATGTATTCCTGCACAACTTTGAGAAAGTTTGCAGACAGTTCCAGCTGCCAAGGGAGCAGTGGACAAAGTATCTTACCCCTGGTCTGAAAGGTCCTGCACTGGAGGCTTTTGCTGAACTACCCCCAGAGTTTGATCAGGACTATGATTCCATTAAAGCTGCTCTGCAGAGGAGGTATAATCTTACTCCTGAGGTGTGCAGGAAGAAATTCCATTCTCTGCAGAAAGGTATGTCAGAGAGCTATACTACAGCTTTTGGAAACTTGATGACAGCCTTTAAACATTGGGTCAGAGGTCTAAAGATTGCCACTATAGAAGAGCTGGAAGATCTGATGGTGAAAGAGCAATTTATGCAGCTGTGCCCAGCAGAAGTTCAAGAATGGGTTTTGGATCGTAAACCCATAACAGCATTGGAAGCTGGTGAGCTGGCTGATTTTACACAGCCAACAGGTCACCAGGGAATGGGAGAAAATCCTTTGTTAAGGGGGGATCCACCTGGAAAGGAGCTGCTGCATGACGCCCTTCACAAAACCTGCTGTGCCTTTGTTTAACGTGTCTGTTCCCTCTGGGAAAGGAGGGGCAAGTGCTGCACCTGGGCAGGGGGATAACCGCAGGTGTTTTGCTTGCAACAAAGTGGACCACATCAGCTCAACTTGCCCAGAGAAGATTAACTTGGTGCAATCAGCTGGAGTGGGTAATTCCTCAGAAGTACCAGCATCTGTTTTGTTTGTTACACATCCAGAGGAAAGCAACCAGAAGAACTTGCAACCTGTGCTCATCGGAACTAAGGTAACACAAGGGCTTCAGGACACAGATGCAGCAGTGACCCTTGTGCATCCAGGGCTGGTGAGCTCTAAGGACATTATTCTTGGCAGGACTGTAGCAGTTAAAGGGATTGGGGGAATGAAACTTGCAGTGCCTATGGCACGGGTATATCTTGATTGGGGAGCAGGTAGAGGTTTAAGAAATGCGGGGGTATCTGAAAATATCCCTAATGATGTTTTACTGGGTACTGATCTGGGTGGATTGTTATCTCTTTATGTGCCTGACAATGCTACATGTGACCTAGTGACATTAGTTGTAGACCCTTATGTGAAAAGGGCTGTGTGTAAAAAATGCTCAGAGACATTCTGACCAGGAGGGAGGACAGAGTGCATGTGTGCAAAATGCTGTGCCTGAACTGGGGGGTGTCTGTGCTGAGATGTGAAACTGTAAGAGGAGAGACTGACTGGGGAGAAAGACGGATAGATGGTGTGTGTCTTCCTGTGATTGAACCAGCAGTATCTGCAGAATTACAGTTAACTGTACAGTGTGAGACTGACTGGGGAGAAAGGCAGATAGATTGTGTGGGTCTGTCTGGGCCTAAACCAAGTTTAACTGTACAGGGAGAAATTGTCTGTGAGAGCAGGCAGATGAGTAGTGAGTGTCTGTCTGTAATTGAATCAGTAGATTCTATAGAAGGAAGTGAGGATATGGGGGGAGAGAATGACTGGGAGACTGGGCCGCTGAATGATGTGTGCCAGTCTTTGCCAGAACCAATTGAGTTCCCTGTGGAAAGACAGAATATATGGGATAAATGGCAGAAGGAAGATGTGTGCTTGTCTGCACCAGTGTCAGAAGGATTCCAACTTCTGTGTGAGGATGTTAAGTGGCAGATTGACTGTGAGACAGAGCAGGGGGAGAATGTAGCCTCCTCTATAACAGAAGCAGCAGAGCCTCAGAATCCAGAGTGTGTGGGGGAGGAGGGTACAGGATACTCTTTGAGGGACCCCCAGAGTGAGTGTGAAAGATTGTGGGTGACAGAGACCCCAGTAACCTCAGATGTGACCTATAAACAGACTGCACAGACTAGGGCACAGAGACTGACACAGACTGCAGACACAGACAGGATGAGTACAGAGAAGTGTATTTACACAGCCTCACAGTGCCATTCAGCAGATACACTGATAGGTGTGCAGAATCCCCAGCAGGCACAGCAGATAGGACCCACAGTGGAGAAGAGGGGGGGCAGTTAGTCAACCCCCTACCAACCACAACAGAGAGCAGGAGTACAGGAATTCTACTCCAGTGGAAGGGCAAGAGCCCTGGGTAGTTAAGCAGCAACTGACAGCACACAATATGTTCAGAGAGCACACAATATGTAGCAAGACCCTAGGCTTCAAAGACACATCTGTAACAGGGGATGATGTACCATTCAGGGACAAGATGCAAGCTTTATTGGAGGAGGTACCTGCAAAACCCAGAGATGCCAATGCCATATTCCTACAAAAAACAGTTGCAGGATTTTACTGCCAGAGAGGGAGTGAATGAGATGGTGCAAAATGTTCTTGTACTAACGCCCATGAGGCAGAACAAGCTACAGACTGCATGGGAGGGTCCCTGCAATACATTAAATCAGCTGGGTAGAGCAAATAGTGTGTCATTTTTAAATGGAGGGCATCCTGATGGCAAAACTGCTATGTGCAATTTGTCTGGCAATGGCGTTATCACCGCAAGGGGAAGCTCCCTTTGATACGTATCGGGAGTGCCTTGTAGCCACCCCCTTTTGTGTCTCTTATTGGGGGAGGTGTCATGAATACCTCATGATTTAGCTGCTAAGGGGTTAATTCTCTTTAGCCTGTGAGCTAAAAAAAAGATTTGTTTTTTCAAAGAGAACTGTGTCCTGTGTTTATGTTTGTTTTTCTGTGATAAAACCAGACCCCATTATAAATTGTTTCAGAGTTCCACTTGAATAAATGTTATCATATAGGCAATGGTGCATTCAGGCCCTAAAAGTGTTGATTTTTAGAGACACAGAACCGTGCCTCCTCACAGAAACTGATAAGTGATATGTGGTTAAAACATGTTATGACATTAGATGAAGGTAAATATCACAACCATGTTATATTTGGTATCAAACTATTTCTTACAAAGCAAGTAAGAGATTGTCTGTCTATATGAAAATGGATGTATCTAACAGAAATTATAATGTGTTCTATCATTTCAGGCAAAGACTTAGTTTATTGAAGGTCATAAAAGATAGGGGGGGTTCTTAGTCCTGTCAGGAGGGTGTGGTCAGGCAACTTGGTCTCTGGAAAATATGTATAAGAATCTTGTGTTTTAACAATAAATTGTCATTCTTACAAGGGAGGCTGTGACAACACAGAGTAAGGACCCAATTGCTTCATGCCATCTCTCTGGTAACAGATTCCAAAGACTAGTACAGTATATGATGTCTATTTTCTTCTTTTTATTTTAACCTGTTTGCTGTGTGTAATTTTATTTGTAACAACCTTTTATTAATAATGCATTGTGCATAATATTTTTGGCATAATAAATAATTCCTTTATTAAGCTTTGGGCTTTGTCTAATAATTGAACCACATTACTGAAAGAACTGGGGTATTAGAACTGTATATTTAAGGTTATTTCCTGCTAAATTGTATTCTGAGAGTTAATGTGTAAGTCTGGGGTTATCCTTAGGATTTTCCCTTTAATAAATCAAAAGTGGTGGCAGCATAGATATTATAGTTAGTTTAGTGTGGGTGGCATTAAAGGGGAGTTTTGGGCATTTCTTTTACGTCTAGTACAGATTGGAGAGTGTTGTTAACCCTTGCACCCACTGAACTAAATCACAAGCTTGCCTGGTGTGGCTAGATTTTGACATATTAGTGACAGTAGAAGGGGTCTGATAACCCTTTCTGTGCCAAACAAGTGACTGGCGTGGGGTTGGTTAACCTTGGTCGTCACACCTCCCATCTCCCCACCCTTCTTTCCTTCTCCCTACAACAACTATATCTGATATCTCAGTCCAATGACACTCTAACATGACTGTAACAAAAATAGATATGTACTTATCTGAAGCATATTTGTAAAAGTTATACAAATAATAATAAAAAAGTGCAAAGTGAACAAGTTTACTGAAATTTTATTTTGTTCTTTAATTCTAATATGTAACCAATGATTTAATTTATTACATATGTTTCTGTACCAAAAATTGTATATAAACCTTTTATTCCAAGTTCTTTTTTATTGAAATAGTTTGGCAAACATATAACAAGGATTAGTCAAGATATAAGAAATATGACATTCTTGAATGTAACATAATGACCGTTTCCATTTAACAACATTAATCATTCACTTAATGGTTAAAAGAATAATTTTAAACTAAACAGGGAGTGGCCTTGACGGCCAGAGAGAGGGGAGGGGGAGACATAAAGAAAATAAAAATGAGAGAATTCAAGTAAAATAAAATGCAATACAATTGAGTTAAATTGGATTGAGTTGAGATGTACCAGCTAAAGTAGTAAGAAGGGGTAGGTGTTCTCCTATATGGATATCACTTATGAGAATTAATATATTCACAGGGAAATAATTACGTTAGCAGGGGTAATTCACTGACTGATGTTACTGTTTTCATATATTGTGTCCATAAATCTTGGGCAATGAGAAATATGTCTCTGGAATCTAGCCTGAATGATCTATACTCTTCTAATTCTATAAGGTCAGTGACTTTGAGTCTCCATAGTATTACATTTGGTGGATCCTGTGATTTCCAGGATTTAGCGATGAGGGATTTGGCGCTATTTGTAAGTATGCGTAACAGGATGCTGTGGGCTTTAGAGGGGAGCTTAATATGTTTGTTTAAGAGAAATACTAGCGGGTCTAATGGTAATGTAAGCTGAAAGATTTTTTCAATTTCCCCTATGAGGGCTCTCCAATATGAGTTTATGCTGTTGCACCACCACCACATGTGGCCCATGCCACTTCCAACGTGGCCACAGCGCCAGCAACGGTTACTTGTAAAAATTGTATATAAACCTTTTGACATTGAAACACTGGTATTTGGATAATTGTGATTATTAAATACTTGCACCTTATTAGTCTTTTATTTAGTGCATTCATTTTTAGGCACAAAACAATATAGCATACATGTTTATTTAACTATAAATGTGTCACTTGCAATTGGCTAGGTAGTCCTTTATCAGAGTTCTGAGACACTTGTCCCTTCTTTTTAGATCAGAAAAATATTTTAAACATTGTCTTTGGGTGCCCAGACACACGCCTAAAATGATGCACCATTTCACCCAAGATCTTATTTCTTGCTTCACACCATATACTTCTTCAATCCATTTAGAAAACTTAATGTAAACTTTTGACAATGCAACCAATTAGTTGTTGTGGAATGTAAAGGATCTGAATTACATTGATTAATGCGCAAATGTGAGATCAATAACAAATTATTACTAATTTACAATTAATAACAGCCAAACCAAATTTTTTAAAAACATTTTTAATTTATAGCATTAAAGTTTACTTTAAAAGAAATGTTTTTTACTTTTTTTAAGATAAATCTTTGCACACATTAAACCAATCTGAATAGGACTTATTATAGTGGGCATGGTCCAGTGGAATATTTAGGTTTTGTGCTGCCCTAGGCACTCAAAATTCTGCTGCCCCCTCCCTAGGTTTAAGGCCTTTTTGGTTACAATATTTTTCAGTCAGGGTGAAATGGAACTTTTTTTCTTTTTTTCATGGCGTTGCAAAACACTTGCATACACACAGGTTATTTATATATATATATATATATATATATATATATATATATATATATATATATATATATATATATATATATATATATATATATATATATATATATATATATATATATCATTTATGTGTGTGTGTATGTGTATATGTGTATATACAGTAATATATATTGGTCTCTCCGTTCAGTGGTTTTACTATGTGGGATTCACTGAGCTGCCTGTAATGCTTTCATTTTAAACAATATTTAGTGAAACAATAGCATTAATATTTTTGTAGCCACAAAGGTTAGACAAATCAGTCACAATTTATTTTATGACAATTAAATAGTATATTAATTTACTATTAGAATATTGCAGGATTTTTGTTACATTTTTTAAGTTTTTTATAGAAAATGTAGGATTTCAGGAACCAGGTGTTTTTTCTTTGTCTGAAGAAGCTAGCATTTCATTAGCGCACATGGGTGTTGGTGCATTAAATTTACTAAGGACTAGTTCAATTGTTAAACAAATAAGTGAAATAACTATTTCCCAGCTCAGGGGAAACAATGAATAAAAGTTTTTGCTTGTTACTGCAGAGGCTGATATTTACAGGTATATTGCAGAGTCCAACCTAGCCACCTCAAATTGTATTTTCGTACAATATGGCTTCAGTAAGTGTCTCTCTAAGTCACTGACATGCCCCCTACAATTACCCTGGGTCTATTTCCCCGCTAATGATGTACCTGTAAAATCCTCCCCTGGCATGCACTGCTGTTACACCGGCATCTACCAATCTCGCCTCCACATCTAATAGCTGAGCTCCAGCAACCAGCAAGACCATACGGCGACTCTGCACCACCAACAGCACATAACCCATGTTCGGGTAGCGTAGCGCTGTACACTCCAACGGAGGCCTCGCTGCAGCCTAGCTCATCTTGGCTCCTCCGCTTCTCTCCCTTCGTAAACACTCCGCCCACCTCAGCCAGTGACAAACATAATACACAGCTAACATATGATGCCTGCTTTCACCAGTCCGCCCCTGCATCATTATCTAAGTGACCATCTTCTGGGCAGGCCTAACTGTAAATGTATGAGAGTATGAGATGCTGAAAAAACAAATTATTGCGCCATACAGGTAGTGATGTCAAAAAGTGCCGCCCCTAAAAATCTGTCGTCCTAGGCACCGGCCTTGTTGGCCTAGGCCATAATACGCCCCTGGCACGGCCTATTGGCACATGATAGTTTTATTTGCATTTTGGCTGTTACACTAATAGCATTTTTTTGTAGATAGAGTGCTTCAGAACTATGAATTTTTTAATTGGCTATAAAGCCAAAGAAGTTGCAGCCTTGGCAAAACAAAAATGCTCTGGGAGTACATAAGTAGGGAGGTTTCTGTTAAGGGAAATTATCCCAAAGAAAAGAAAAGAATTGCGGACATCATGAAGGTAATGAAACTTAAATTGTATAAAGAAAGATAATAGGCCCGAGCAACAGGTGGACCAGCATATAAAGCTCACTGTCTACAAACAACTGCTGTTCAACAGAACTGGGAACGAAATAGCGGTTATATTAAACATACCATCTGATACTATGGACTATTGAGGTAAGTAGTGTAATAAAATTTATTTTTTTCCAATGTTAAGTTAATTATTATAATTCCTTGTATATTAAAGAGGCACACGCTCAATCCCTTTTGTTTCCAATGTCAGGGTACTAGCCGTTAATAAGAAAAAATCTTTAAATGGAGCGTCCTATTCCAAGTTTAAATAAGACCTGTGAATGCTAGCGGTTTTGCTTTGTATATGTATTAATACTTAAACATATATAATTACACATATATGATTACATATATGTATATATGGTGCTCTGACAAAATGCCGACGGACATTTGGCCGACAGCATTCTGTCCGATGGACATTTGGCCGATGGACAGAATGTCGAAGCATGTTCCGAGTTCGGCCGAGGGCAGATACGCCTCGGAGTGCTCTGTTCTAATCAGAGCCTCAGATGTCGCAACCACCTCTGGGAACCTAACCATGGGTCCTAGCCCGCACGTCTTGTAATTCTCTGTCTGTGAAATTATCTATCTATCTATCGAATCTATCTATTTATATATCTATCTATTGAATCTATCTATCTATCAAATTTATCTATCTATCTATTGCATCTATTTATCTATCTAATCTATCTATCAAATCTCTACCTATCTCATGCCCGGACTGTTATCTGACAGCCACTTGTGTCGAACTATTATCCATTGACCAAATGAGGGTCTGCTATTCCTGCTTTCTCAGCCCTTTTCAGTGGGTGTCTCAGCTTAACCTTATCAACAGTTCTATACTGGGAGCTTCAGAGTAGGTTTTTAAAAGGTTTTATACTGGACTTTATAGTAGTGTCTATTACATGCAGTTATATGAAAATTGGTGCATACTGTCCCTTTAAGGCAATGTTTCTCAACTCCACAGGGCAGATTTGCATGATATCTTAACTAGAGCTAAGGTGAAATAACTAGCTGATCAGTAACCATGTTTACTAACCTGTTCTCATCCATCAGCAGGATGGAGATCACCGTAACGCAACCCCATTGATGTCTATGGGGAAAAGAAAGTTCCGTTTAAACTAAACACCCTAACATAAACCCCTAGTCTAAATACCCCTAAACCACTGGCCCCCAAATTGAAAACACTATAATAAAGTATTAAACCCTAAACCTCCAGCCCCCCTCATCATAACTACTAAACTAAACCTATTAACCCCAAAACCGCCGCCCCCCCCCACATCGCAAATCACACTTAATTAAACTATTAAGCCCTAAACAAAACACCCCCCAACTTAAAATTAAAATATAACTATCTTAAAATAAATAAAAACTTACCAGTGAAATAAAACAAAACTAAGTTGAAACTATAAATTAACTTAACATAACTATTCTAATAAAATTTAAAAAAAAACTACCAATTAAAAAATCTAAATTACAAATTAAAAAAAACTAACACTACGAACAAATTTAAAAAATATAAAACTACAAAAAGAAAAAAACCACTACATTTTGAAAAATAAAAAAACTCTACGCTTACAACAAATAATAAACTAAATTATCAAAAATAAAAACAATTACACCTAATCTAATAGCCTTATAAAAATAAAAAAGCCCCCCAAAATAAAAAAAAAACCTAACCAACAATTAACTACCAATAGCCCTTAAAAGGGCCTTTTGAAGGACATTGCCCTAAGTCAGGCATGTCCAAAGTCCGGTCCGCGGGCCAATTGCGGCAGGCATTCCGGACTGATAAGGCCCCACAGATAAGTTGCCCAAATATAGATCTTACGCCCCCCCCCCCCCCAGTGAGTCCCCGAGCACTGCTCAGGACTCCTGGGATCTCTCGCCGCGGGACTTGACGTCATCAGCCGGCACAGGGAGAAGGAAAGCACAAACCTCACGAGATCTCGGACGTCACAAGATTTGGGCTTTCCTTCTCCCTGCGCCTCCAAACACACCCACAAGGGCGACCATTAAGGGCTATTGAAGAAGAAAAAAAACTTCTGCCTACCAAATACCCTGACAAGGAGCAGTAACTGCACAGACAACACACTGACAGGCAGGCAGGGATAACTAGATAGTTTCAAGAGATTCGAACATTGGCTAAGAAAATGCTGAGCTTGTTTGGCTCAACATATTTGTGTGAGAAGACATTCTCTGTTATGAACTTTAACAAACTTTAACAAAAACCGTGTGACGACAAGACTAAGTGACTCTCACCTGCGTGACATTTTGCGCATCAAACCACAGCCTTTGAACCAGACCTAGTCTATGTGCTGCAGTCCAGATCTCAGTTTCACCCTTCACATTAGTGCAGGCAAGTTTTTTTTTTCAATTGAGATGAATACATTGTAAAATCTCAGTTAATGTCAGTTGGTCTAAATCAGTTATAAATATATTTGAACACATGAATACTTGGTGTTATGTTCCTGTTCACATTTCTTTAACTTAAAAGTTGACAGGGAACCTTTATTACTTTGTGTAATGTACTTTACAATTTTCCTGACATATTTCAGCTTCCTGTTTTTTTTATATTAATGGAAGAGTGATTTAACACCTGTTTATATTTGTCATCCAAGTCACAAAATGAAAAGTATGCCATTTTCAATAAACTTTGCATAAAATAGTTAATTTGCATTTAATTTAAATGGTTTAAAAAATTTCAGGCAAAATGGTCGGCCCTCGCACATGTTCACTTCATCAAATCTGGCACTCTTCGAAAAAAGTTTGGACACCCCTGCCCTAAGTTAAACAGCTCTTTTACCCTAAAAAAAGTCCCCTGCTAAATGTAAACCCCCCCACCCAACTAGCCCCCTCAAAATAAAAAAACCTAACTCTAAAAAGTCCTAAGGTGCCCATTGCCCCTAAAGGGACACTTGTATGGGCATTGTCCTTAAAAGGGCATTCGGCTCTTTCACTGCCCTTAAAAGGACATTCAGCTCTTTTACAAATGCCCAAAGCCCTAATCTAAAAAGAAAAAGAAAAAAAACCTAACACTAACCCTATAAAATCTACTCACAGTTCCTGAAGTCTGGACATTGTTTCTTACATTGAGAATTATACAACATATTAAAGATGAAGTTAGACAAAGCAACCAGGTCCTTGAACAGTTCACAGGGATCTGTGAATAACTATTTTCAGAAATCTGATAAACAGAAACTTCTACATTCTCCACAAATGGACTGAAATAGTGAACCTTTCTTGGATGGCACTGATGCTGATGGCTTTCTCCATATTTCTGAAAAGGACGGCCCTGTTAACCTCAAAGTGATGGGAAAACGTATTAATCAGGTGAAGACCGACATTAAACAGGAGTGTGTGGATTTGAAACGTGAAATTAATGATCTAGGCTTAAGGGTTGAGGCACTTGAAGATAATAGGTAGGAATTAATTTATGACTATGAAAAATATCGCAACATCATTCTTATATTATGGAGTTAGTAAATAAAGTTGACGACCTGGAAAATAGGACACGACAGAATAACCTTTGAGTGTGGGGAATTCCTGAGTCTATAACAGGAGAAGCCCTGGGACCTTATCTATCTCAGATGCTTCAAGCTTTGGCAACCTTAAATACTTCTGAATTTTCTGAACCACAGATTCAGAGAGCACATAGGTTTTTACTACCCAGACCAACTGATCTTTAGCCTCTGAAAGATGTCATTATATGCTTTCGCAATTTTGTTGATAAAGACACAATATTTAATCATGTGAGACCCTAACCAGCTTTTAACTATTAGGGAGATAAAATACACATCTTTCAAGATCTGCCAACCAGGACTTTACAAAAAAAATGAGATTTTCCTCCCTTACTACGCATCTGAGAACATGTAAAATACCATATAGATGGGAATTTCCGGGCAAAGTGCAAGTTCTTAAAAATGGCAAGAGGATAGAGTGTTCCAACCCAGACAAAATCACTGCCTTCTGCGGCTACTTAGATATTCCTCCATCAGAAAAAGATACATCTGTTCCACTCAGCTCTTCCTCATCGGCCCACCACTCTCCAAAACTTTAAAGATCTTGGAAAAAAGTACTTGGAAAAAATGCCAAAAAGAAACATTCATTAAAGGATAAAGATAAACCTACCAGCAATTCTACTTGAACTTATTTCTGAGATATATGTCATCAAAACTATCCTGGTGTATTTGCAATAAACCTTTTTATATTAGTTTTTTTAGCTTAACACCATGGACCATGAAAACTGAAAGTTAACGATTCCACCTTACGTTTGTGGTCCTGCTCTGACTTATCAAGACAATTTGTAATGGACATGTAAGCTGTATACTTTTCACTATGTTTTATTATATGGTGTTCCATCTTCCTTCTTTCTATTACCAATTATTACCAGCAATAATTATGAGAAACTATTTTTATGGACTTCTAAATCATTATGGGTATTTGTCATGTTCAGATTTCAATGTTGTAAAGCTAATACACTTGTTATTGCTATTAAGTTTATGAATGTTTACACTTACTGTTGTTTGAATTGTTTTAAACTATACACTTCAGTGTCTAGATACAATACGAGTTTCAGAATATATTTGTAGGTTACTGAACCTTTTTTCGGAATACTGTTTCCTACTCTTTTGCATAAGTAACTATTCCCTTACTTATGTAATCCTTAACTTTTCCATATTTCACTTGTTTGTATTCATTTGTACTATATCATCGGTTTTCAATAATGACCTTCTCTGCACATACCGGTAGTGTACTCATCGCTACACAGAATGTTAAAAGTTTCCTGTCAGCTGAAAAGAGATCTGTTGCTTTCACCAATTTTTATAAAAAATATAAATATAATCTTAACTCAGGCAACACACTTCAGGAAATCAAGGGAACCTACTCTAAATTGTCAGTATATTTATAAGAATCTCAGTAGTGCTCTCCAAATAATATGTCAGTCTATGGCAGGGTTATAATACAATATATTTAATAATTATCCTTTAAAAATAAACCCTCAATCAATATGCATCTACTAGAAACCATAAAATTAATATAAATACCTGAATTCTTTTTATTAGTTAATATCTATGAACACGTTGGAATATATTTGTAATACCAGAATATGAAACAATATTTTACACATTTAAAAACTATTAAGATATGCTATACTTCTTACAAAGCTCATAAAAGTTTACCTTTAAAACTAGCCTTATTTACAATAGCCTTTCATTCAATTAACACAGTGAGATTCCAAGTAATATACTCAGCTATTTACCCACGCTTTATTCTAACACAATTCTAATTTAAAACATCAGAAATTGCACAGATAAATTACTTAGCCTACAAGATACAAATTTGACACTATATAGGGCTATGGATACCAGTTTTAAAATACAATTAATTTCTTTAAGTTTGCTACATACAGCAACAATGAATATTTGCTTTAAATGTTTTGCATACAAAAGGCAAGCTAAGAGCTATTCAAGACTATGAAATACAGTTTAAAACACAAATTGCTCTCTTTAATCTACCCACAATCTTTTAATACTTTACCAGGATGAACACCAATCGATATCCAATATCTCTCAGCAGGTTTAATCTCACCTCAGAAGACCAATAAGTATATTTTGCAATCAATGAGAAAAGGTAGACCAGCTTTGCTAGAGTAATGGTATATTCCACGCCCAACATACCAGTTACAAGTCAGCTCAGCAGAATCTGTCCCTCTCCTATCTTGCCTTAAGCTTATATGTGTTTCCATCATGGGTGAGAATATGGGAGGCCCTTTTTGGAAAACCTGCTTTGTTATTGGCCCTTACGGATCTGATCATTCCATTGCTTAACTGGGAATTTCATTTTTAACAGCCTAAAAAGCCGTCTAAATGTAGTTCTCGCATCATAACACCGGGGGCAGCATGACAGACAAACACAGCAATACATTTACTAATTTCTAACAGTTATCCCATGTAACGATTATTTTAAACAATACTATAACATTGCATCAATAAAATACAATCGGCTAGATTTAGAGTTCTGCGGCCAAAGGGGTGCGCTAGCTACGCATGTATTTTTCCCCCCGCACCTTTTAAATACCGCTGGTATTTAGAGTTCACAGAAGGGATGCGTTAGGCTCCAAAAAGGGAGCATAGAGCATAATTTACCGCCACTGCAACTCTCAATACCAGAGGTGCTTACGGACGCGGCCAGCTTCAAAAACGTGCTTGTGCGCAATTCCCCCATAGGAAACAATGGTGCAGTTTGGGCTGAAAAAAAACCTAACACCTGCAAAAAAGCAGCGTTCAGCTGTTAACGCAGCCCCATTGTTTCCTATGTGGAAACACTGCCTATATCTGCACCTAACACCCTAACATGTACCCCGAGTCTAAACACCCCTAGCCTTACACTTATTAACCCCTAATCTACCGCCCCCGCTATCGCTGACCCCTGCATATTATTTTTAACCCCTAATCTGCCGCTCCGTACACCACTGCAACCTACATTATATCTATGTACCCCTAGTCTGCTGCCCCTAACACCGCAGACCCCTATATTATATTTATTAACCCCTAATCTGCCGCCCCCAACGTCGCCGCCACCTACCTACAATTATTAACCCCTAATCTGCTGACCGGACCTCACCGCTACTCTAATAAATGTATTAACCCCTAAAGCTAAGTCTAACCCTAACCCTAACACCCCCCTAAGTTAATTATATTTTTTATCTAACAAAATAAAATAAATCTTATTAAATAAATTAATCCTATTTAAAGCTAAATACTTACCTGTAAAATAAACCCTAATATAGCTACAATATATATAATAATTATATTGTAGCTATTTTAGGATTAATATTTATTTTTACAGGCAACTTTGTATTTATTTTAACCAGGTACAATAGCTATTAAATAGTTAATAACTATTTAATAGCTACCTAGTTAAAATAATTACAAAATTACCTATAAAATAAATCCTAACCTAAGTTACAATTAAACCTAACACTACACTATCAATAAATAAATTAAATAAACTACCTACAATTACCTACAATTATATCAACTAAACTAAATTACAAAAAAAACAAACACTAAATTACAAAAAAAAACAACACTAAATTACAAAAAATAAAAAAAGATTACAAGAATTTTAAACTAATTACACCTACTCTAAGCCCCCTAAAAAAATAACAAAGCCCCCCAAAATAAAAAAATGCCCTACCCTATTCTAAAATAAAAATTGAACAGCTCTTTTACCTTACCAGCCCTTAAAAGGGCCTTTTGCGGGGCATGCCCCAAAGAATTCTGCTCTTTTGCCTGTAAAAAAAACATACAATACCCCCCCAACATTACAACCCACCACCCACATACCCCGCCTAATCTAACCCAAACCCCCCTTAAATAAACCTAACACTACCCCCCTGAAGATCTTCCTACCTTGAGTCGTCTTCACTCAGCCGAGCCGAATTCTTCATCCAATCCGGGCGATGTCTTCATCCAATCGGGGGCTGAAGAGGTCCATCATCCGGCTGAAGTCTTCATCCAAGCGGGGGCTGAAGAGGTCCATCATCCAGCTGAAGTCTTCTATCAAGCAGCATCTTCAATCTTCTTTCTTCCGGCTCCATCTTCATCCCGCCGACGCGGAACATCCTTCCTCCACGACGAACTCCCGATGAATGAAGGTTCCTTTAAGGGACGTCATCCAAGATGGCGTCCCTCGAATTCCGATTGGCTGATAGGATTCTATCAGCCAATCGGAATTAAGGTAGGAAAATTCTGATTGGCTGATTGAATCAGCCAATCAGATTCAAGTTCAATCCGATTGGCTGATTGGATCAGCCAATCAGATTGCGCTCGCATTCTATTGGCTGATCAGAACAGCCAATAGAATGCGAGCTCAATCTGATTGGCTGATTGGATCAGCCAATCGGATTGAACTTGAATTTGATTGGCTGATTCCATCAGCCAATCAGATTATTCCTACCTTAATTCCGATTGGCTGATAGAATCCTATCAGCCAATCGGAATTCGAGGGACGCCATCTTGGATGATGTCCCTTAAAGGAACCTTCATCCGTGGGGAGTTCGTCGTGGAGGAAGTATGTTCCGCGTCGGCGGGATGAAGATGGAGCCGGAAGAAAGAAGATTAAAGATGCTGCTTGATAGAAGACTTCACCCGGATGATGGACCTCTTCAGCCCCCGCTTGGATGAAGACTTCAGCCGGATGATGGACCTCTTCATCCCCCGCTTGGATGAAGACATCGCCCGGATTGGATGAAGAATTCGGCTCGGCTAAGTGAAGACGACTCAAGTTAGGAAGATCTTCAGGGGGGTAGTGTTAGGTTTATTTAAGGGGGGGTTTGGGTTAGAGTAGGGGTGTGTGGGTGGTGGGTTTTAATGTTGGAGGGGTTGTATTTTTATTTTACAGGCAAAAGAGCTGTTTTCTTTGGGGCATGCCCCGCAAAAGGCCCTTTTAAGGGCTGGTAAGGTAATAGAGCTGTTATCTTTTAAATGTAGAATAGGGAAAGGATTTTTTTTATTTTGGGGTGCTTTGTTATTTTATTAGGGGGCTTAGAGTAGGTGTAATTAGCTTAAAATGGTTGTAATATTTTTATAATGTTTGTAAATTATTTTTTTATTTTTTGTAACTTAGTTCTTTTTTTATTTTTTGTACTTTAGTTAGTGTATTTATTTGTAGGTATTTGTATTTAATTTATTTAATTTATTTAATGATAGTGTAGTGTTAGGTTTAATTGTAACTTAGGTTAGGATTTATTTTACTGGTAATTTTGTATTTCTTTTAGCTAGGTAGTTATTAAATAGTTAATAACTATTTAATAGCTATTGTACCTAGTTAAAATAAATACAAAGTTGCCTGTAAAATAAATATTAATCCTAAAATAGCTACAATATAATTATTATTTATATTGTAGCTATATTAGGGTTTATTTTACAGGTAAGTATTTAGCTTTAAATAGGATTAATTTATTTAATAAGATTTATTTTATTTCGTTAGATAAAAATTATATTTAACTTAGGGGGGTGTTAGGGTTAGAGTTAGACTTAGCTTTAGGGGTTAATACATTTATTAGAGTAGCGCGAGGTCCGGTCGGCAGATTAGGGGTTAATAATTGTAGGTAGGTAGCGGCAATGTTGGGGGGGCAGATTAGGGGTTAATAAATATTATGTAGGTGTCGGCGGTGTTAGGGGCAGCAGATTAGGGGTACATAGGGATAATGTAGGTGGCGGCGTTGTGCGGTCGGCAGATTAGGGGTTAAAAAAAATTATAGAGTGGCGGCGATGTGGGGGGCCTCGGTTTAGGGGTGCATAGGTAGTTTATGGGTGTTAGTGTACTTTAGAGCACAGTAGTTAAGAGCTTTATGAACTGGCGTTAGCCCAGAAAGCTCTTAACTCCTGGCTTTTCTCTGCGGCTGGAGTCTTGTCGTTAGAGTTCAAGACAAATACCGGCGTTAGAAAGATCCCATTGAAAAGATAGGATACGCAATTGGCGTAGGGGGATCTGCGGTATGGAAAAGTCGCAGCTGGAAAGTGAGCGTTAGACCCTTTCATGACTGACTCTAAATACCAGCGGGCGGTAAAAACGAGCGTTAGTACCCCCTAACGCTGGTTTTGATGGCTAACACAGAACTCTAAATCTAGGTGAATATTAATTGTAGATGGGGTAGTACCATATCAATTTTCTGATTATTTTGATATGAAACATCATGTGCCTTTAGCATTATACTATATTAAAGCAAATTAATACTGCTAATAATTCTGAAATTAATGGCATTTATACATCTGTTATATATGTATTCACACAAATACAGCATGTTCTACATCTCCAACAAATTCTGCGTGCATGAATTTTGTCTATGGTCCATCTGAATTAAAAATAAGTGTTATTGATCATTTCTTTTTAGGTTCACAAATATTTTTTTTAAAATACAGATGCTAAGACATTTTATACTTTCAAAATATATATATATATATATATATATATATATATATATATATATATATATATATATATATATATATATATAAAGAAGCAAAAAGAAGCACTCACTGGATTTTCATCAAAAAGTGATCAAAACTTTAATGTAGATTGTGACGTTTCGGGACAGCAACAGTCCCTTCCTCTGACAAACAAACACTGAACAAAAGCAGCCTTAAATAGGCTCCCAAACACACTCCCCTCAGGATCAGCCAATCCAGACTGAATAATTGAACACACCCTTGAAGTGACCAATAAAGAAACATGATACAAAATCGTGTATGTGACTAATAAAACATAAACAACAAAAATGCTTTAAAAACAAATCCCCCTTGGGCCCCTAATGCTGGTGGTCATGCCCCCTAACTGAAATACACATCCTATATGATTGTCAATCAAAAAATAGGTAAAATAAATCGTAAAAATCATTTATTATAATCTGGGAGCCTATTTAAGGCTGCTTTTGTTCAGTGTTTGTTTGTCAGAGGAAGGGACTGTTGCTGTCCCGAAACGTCACAATCTACATTAAAGTTTTGATCACTTTTTGATGAAAATCCAGTGAGTGCTTCTTTTTGCTTCTTTATCATTCACCGCACAGCACCCTGGTAGTCGTTGGATCTTGGTGAGAGTGCACAGACACCAATCTTTGCCTATATATATATATATATATATATATATATATATATATATATATATATATATATATATATATATATACATTCATTTCTATGCAGTATCTTGTATTTATCATTTTTGAAAAATAAAAATAAATAAATACAGAGGTTATTATTCTGGCACAGTTAAACATTTTAGATCGACTAAAATAGTCACCTATCAAGCTTAGCAACTACTCATGTAATATTAGAAAATTAGACAATCTCCCAAATTTCTATATTCAATACATTCTGAGGCATACATTCAAATATGTTTATTTGCTGTATTTTTAGTAAATTCCAAAGTTACACTATAACATCTGTCTTTGCTGGACAAGTTTTCATTGCCCCACTTACATAGCATGGGGTCAATTTTCATGTGAAATGGAAATGGTTACTTTCTCACAAAATATCTCACCTAGATCAGACTACCAGGCTACGTTGTGATTTTATCACATATTTCCAGGTAGTGGCCACATATGGTCTCTTGGAAAGGCTGTTAAAGTTAAAGAAACCAACGGCTAGATTAAGAGTTTTGTCGTTAAAGACATGCGGTGCTAACGAGCCTTTTTTTTCCAGCGCACCCTTAAGACAACACTGGTATTATGAGTTGTCTGAATGGCTGCGTTAGCCTCAGAAAAGTGAGGGTTGAGCATAATTTAGCTCCACTTCTACCCTCAATCCCAGTGTTGCTTACGGTAGCAGTAAGCTGGAAAAATGTGCTCGTGCACGATATCCCCATAGGAAACAATGGGGCTGAGCTGGCTGAAAAAAAAAACTAACAACTGCAAAAAAGCAGCGTTCAGCTCTTAACGCAGCCCCATTGTTTCCTATGGGGAAACACTATCTAAATCTACACCTAACACCCTAACATGAACCCCAAGTCTAAACACCCCCAATCTTACACTTATAAACCCCTAATCTGCCGCCCCCGCTATCGCTGACACCTAAATTATGTTATTTAACCCCTAATCTGCCGCTCTGGACACCGCCGCAACCTACAATATAGCTATGAACCCCTAATCTGCTGCCCCTAACATCGCCGACACCTATATTATATTTATTAACCCCTAATCTGCCCCCCCAACGTCACTGTCACCTACCTACACTTATTAACCCCTAATCTGCCGACCGTACATCGCCGCCACTATAATAAATGTATTAACCCCTAAACCGCAAAACTCCCGCCTCGCAAACACTATAATAAATTTTATTAACCCCTAATCTGCCCTCCCTAATATCGCCGCCACCTACCTACAATTATTAACCCCTAATCTGCCGGCCCCAACGTCACCGCTACTATAATAAAGTTATTAACCCCTAAACCTAAGTCTAACCCTAACCCTAACACCCCCCTAACTTAAATATAATTTATATTTAACAAAATAAATTTACTATCATTAAATAAATTATTCCTATTTAAAACTAAATATTTACCTATAAAATAAACCCTAATATAGCTACAATATAACTAATAGTTACATTGTAGCTATTTTAGGATTTATATTTATTTTACAGGCAACTTTGTATTTATTTCTAACTAGGTACAATAGCTATTAAATAGTTAATAACTATTTAATAGCTACCTAGTTAAAATAATTACAAAATTACCTGTAAAATAAATCCTAACCTAAGTTACAAATACACCTAACACTACACTATCAATACATTAATTAAATAAATTACCTACAATTAGCTAAAATTAAATACAATTAAATAAACTAAACTACAGTACAAAAAAACCCACTAAATTACAGAAAATAAAAAAAATTACAAGAAGTTTAAACTAATTACACCTAATCTAAGCCCCCTAATAAAATAAAAAAGCCCCCCAAAATAATAAAATGCCCTACCCTATCCTAAATTACAAAGTAATCAGCTCTTTTACCAGCCCTTAAAAGGGTTTTTTGCGGGGCATTGCCCCAAAGTAATCAGCTCTTTTACCTGTAAATAAAAATACAATACCCCCCCAACATTACAACCCACCACCCACATACCCCTACTCTAAAACACACCCACACCCCCCTTAAAAAAACCTAACACTAACCCCCTGAAGATCTCCCTACCTTGAGTCGTCTTCACCCAGCCGAGCCGAATTCTTCATCCAAGCGGGGCAGAAGAGGTCCTCCATCTGGTTGAAGTCTTCATCCAAGCGGGGCAGAAGAGGTCTTCCATCCGATTGAAGTCTTCATCCAAGCGGAATCTTCTATCTTCATCCATCCGTAGTGGAGCGGCAGCATACTGAAGACCTCCGACGCGGAACATCTATCCTGGTCGACGACTTCCCGACGAATGACGGTTCCTTTAAATGATGTCATCCAAGATGGCGTCCCTCGAATTCTGATTGGCTGATAGGATTCTATCAGCCAATCGGAATTAAGGTAGGAAAAATCTGATTGGCTAATTCAATCAGCCAATCAGATTGAAGTTCAATCCGATTGGCTGATTCAATCAGCCAATCGGATTGACCTTGCATTCTATTGGCTGATTGGAACAGCCAATAGAATGCAAGGTCAATCCGATTGGCTGTACTGCTCACTTCGTCCAAGACTCATAATACCGGCGTTAGGCAAATTCCATAGAAAAGATAGGATACGCAATTGACGTAATGGGATCTGCGGTAGCCTCGAGTCACAGAAAGAAAGTGAGCGGTAGACCCTTTCCTGTCTGACTCTAAATACCAGCGGGTGTTAAAAAGCAGCGTTAGGACCCCTTAACGCTGCTTTTTAACCCTAACGCAGAACTCTAAATCTAGGCGCAAATGTTTATTTTCCTTACTTGTGTGTTTAGAATAACTTTGCATACTAAGTGGGGGGGGGAGAGCTGAAAATGAGTGAAGTCAATTTTTCTGAATGAATGAATCATTTGCTACTGACTAGACAAATATATGATTAATATATATATATATATATATATATATATATATATATATATATATATATATATAGATATAGATATAGATATAGATATAGATATATATCTTTACTTATACCTTGACAAAATTAAATTATGACCAACATTTTTTAAATCTGAGCCCAATTAAAAGAAATGTGGTGTGTATATCTTTTAGAAAAGAACCTCGAAGTGGATGGGATGGAAAAAGCAGGTTCTTGATACTGGTGGGTTTGTTTTTTGATAGACCCCTTACAGTAATGAATATTTATGCCCTTAAATGTCTGACCCCTACTTTTTTAAACATGCTATAAACCAACTACTAAACATCGCCAAGAGCCCTGCTCTCATAGAAGGTGACTTTCATTTCCCTCTGATTGCCAATAAGGATACTTCTACAGGAGTATCCTATATTTCCATGAGATAAATCAAAGTCAACTGGTCTGCATTGCAACCTTTTCCTACCTTTGATACATGGAGAATAAAACACCCTATTAAGAGGATCTACACATTCCAATCAGCCAAAAGAATGCGAGCTCAATCCTATTGGCTGATTGCATCAGCCAATAGGATTTTTTCTACCTTAATTCCGATTGGCAGATAGAATTCTATCAGCCAATCAGAATCTAAGGGAATCTAAGGGACGCCATCTTGGATGATGTCACTTAAAGGTACCTTCATTCTGTTTTAATCGTCGGATGAAGAGGATACTCCGCGTCGGATGTCTTGAAGATGGACCCACTCTGCGCCGGAAGGATGAAGATAGAAGATGCCGTCTGGATGAAGACTTCTGCCTGTCTGGAGGACCACTTGTGCCCGGCTTGGATCAAGACTACTGCCCGCCTGGAGGACCACTTAGCCAGGCTTGGATGAAGACGTCTCCCGATCTTCAGGGGGTTAGTGTTAGTTTTTTTTAAGGGTGTATTGGGTGGGTTTTATTTTTTAGATTAGGGTTTGGGCGGCAAAAGAGCTAACTGCCGTTTTAAGGGCAATGCCCATCCAAATGCCCTTTTCAGGGCAATGGGGAGCTTAGTTTTTTTTAGCTAGTATTTTATTTGGGGGGTTGGTTGTGAGGGTGGTGGGTTTTACTGTTGGGGGGGTTGTTTGTATTTTTTTTACATGTAAAAGAGCTGATTACTTTGGGGCAATGCCCCGCAAAAGGCCCTTTTAAGGGCTACTGGTAGTTTAGTTTAGGCTAGGGTTTTTTTTTTATTTTGGGGGGCTTTTTTATTTTAATAGGGCTATTAGATTAGGTGTAATTAGTTTAAATTTCTGTAATTTGTTTATTATTTTTTGTAATTTAGTGGTTGTTTTGTACTTTAGCTAATTTAATTTAGGTAATTGTACTTAATTTAGTTAATTTATTTAATTATAGTGTAGTGTTAGGTGTTAGTGTAACTTAGGTTAGGTTTATTTTACAGGCAATTTGTATTTATTTTAGCTAAGTAGTTAGTAAATAGTTAATAACTATTTAGTAACTATTCTACCTAGTTAAAATAAATACAAACTTGCCTGTAAAATAAAAATAAACCCTAAGCTAGCTACAATATAACTAATAGTTACATTGTAGCTAGCTTAGGGTTTATTTTACATGTAAGTATTTAGTTTTAAATAGGAATAATTTAGTTAATGATAGGAATATTTATTTATATTTATTTAAATTATATTTAAGTTAGGGGATGATAGGGTTAGACTTAGGTTTAGGGGTTAATAACTTTAATATAGTGGCGGCGACATTGGGGGCGGCAGATTAGGGGTTAATAAGTGTAGGTAGGTGGCGGCAACATTGGGGGCGGCAGATTAGGGGTTAATAAATATAATGTAGGTGTCGGCGATGTTGGGGGCAGCAGATTAGGGGTTCATAAGTAGGTTGCGGTGGTGTCCAGAGCAGAAGATTAGGGGTTAATACTATAATGTAGGGGTCGGCGATGTCGGGGGTGGCAGATTAGGGGTTAATAAGTGTAAGATTAGGGGTGTTTAGACTCGGGTTTCATGTTAGGGTGTTAGGGTGTTAGGTGTAGACATAAATTTTGTTTCCCCATAGGAATCAATGGGGCTGCGTTAAGGAGTTTTACGCTGCTTTTTGGCAGGTGTTAGACTTTTTTTCAGCCGGCTCTCCCCGTTGATTCCTATGGAGAAATCGTGCACAAGCACGTTACACCAGCTCCCCGCTGACCTAAGCAGCGCTGGTATTGGAGTGCGGTAATGAGCAAAATTTTGCTCAACGGTGTCAACGCTCACTTCTTGTCTTTTAACGATGGGTTTCTGAAAATTCGTAATACCAGCGCTGCAGGTAAGTGAGCGGTGAGGGAAAACTGCTCGTTAGCATTGCATAGCCTCTAACGCAAAACTCGTAATCTGGCCGTAAATTTAAAATAACAATTAAACTAATATAATTATTAAACTAAAATTAAACTAACTACCAATTACGTAAACTAAACTACACATTAAAAAAAATCCTAACACTACTCTAAAAACTACAAAGTATCTCAATACAAAAAAAAGACAAAATTACAAAAAATAACAAACACTAAATTACTGAAAAAAACAAACGAAATGATCAAAAATAAAAAAGAATTACACCTAATCTAATAGCCATATTAAAATAAAAAAGTTCACCTAAAATAAAAAAAAATAGCCTACAATAAACTACCAATTGCCCTTAAAAGGGCCTTTTGTAGAGCATTGCCCTAAGTTAAACAGCTCTTTTACCTGTAAAAAAAAAAAATACAAAAACCCCCCAACAGTAAAACCCACTACCCAATCATCCCCCAAATAAAAAACCTAAATCTAAAAAAACCTAAGCTACCCATTGCCATGAAAAGGGCATTTGTATGGGCATTGCCCTTAAATGGGCATTTAGCTCTTTTGCTGCCCTAACCCTAATCTAAAAAAAAAGCCCACCCAAAAACACTTAGAAAACCCTAACGCTAACCCTCGACGATCCACTTGCAGTTTTTGAAGTCCCACCTGAACGATCTTCATCCTGGCGGAGAAGTCCTCATCCAGGCAGCGAGAAGTCTTCATCCAGGCGGCCTCTTCCAACTTCATCAAGGCGGCAAAGTCCTCATTCAAGCGGCGAGAAGTCTTCATCCAGGCGGCCTCTTCAATCTTCATCCAGGCGGCATCTTCTATCTTGATCCCAGCGGCGCGGAGCGGGTTCATCCTGAAGACATCCGACGCAGAGCATCCTCTTCATACGGTTGCTGCCGTACACTGAATCTTCAATGCAAGGTACGCGATTCAAGATGGCATCCCTTGCATTCCTATTGGCTGAAAGATTTGAATCAGCCAATAGAAATTAGTGCTGCTAAAATCCTATTGGCTGTTCAAATCAGCCAATAGGAGTTAAGCAGCTCTCATTCTATTGGCTGATTCATCATCCAATAGATGACTTATTTAGTTAGTTAATTTGGTTGTTGCAATGTGGGGGGCTGGCGGTTTAGGGTTTAATAACTTTATTTAGTTGCGGCGATGTCTGGAAGCGGCGGAATAGGGGTTAATAACTTTAATATAGTGGTGGTGATGTTGGGCTGCTGCGGAATAGGGGTTAATAACTTTAGTATAGTGGCGGCGATATCGGGTGCGGCAGATTAGGGGTTAATACCTTTATGTAGGTGGCGGAAATATCGGGAGCGGCAGATTAGGGGTTAATATCTTTATTTAGGTGGCGGCAATATCGGGAGCGGCAGATTAGGGGTTAATAACTGTAGGCGTCGCCGATGTCGGGGGCAGCAGATTAGGGGTGTTTAGACGTGGGGTTTATGTTAGGGTGTTAGGTTTAAACATTATTTTCTTTTTCCCCATAGACATCAATGGGGCTGCGTTACGGAGCTTTTCTTTCCGCAGTCACAGGTGTTAGACTTTTTTCTGACCCGCTCTCCCCATTGATGTCTATGGGGAAGCGTACATGAGCATGTCAAAGCAGCGCTTGTTTTTGGTGCGGCATGGAGCTTAAAAGCACCATATAACCTACACAAGACGGGTTTTGAAAAACTTGTAATGGTAGCGCTATAGGGGATTAAATAACTCAACTTTTGTTGCATTCGTTAATTTCCCTATAGCACTCAAAACTCGTAATCTAGCTGATTTTTAGTTGATTCTAGAATTTCTCAAACAGTTTGGTCTGACCATGCTATGGTCCTCAGTTCTTTTACATGGCCTACAAAACTCACAGGAGGTACCAATTGGAGACTGAATGACACCTTGTTTACAGACCCCCTAGTGGTCCAATGTATAACTGAAAAAACAGATATGTTTTTTTGATATCAATAAGCCCAGCTACACTTCTGCTGTGAACCATTGGGAGGCATATAAATGTTTCATAAGAGGAGAGCTAATACAAACATCATTGCGTCTTCGCAAACAAAGGAAGGAATATAATGTTTCCCTCACATCTAAACTTTCATGTTTGGAAACTTTACACAAAAGACCCAAAATCTGACCAAATTCAATTAGAATCAACAAAAACTAGTGATTAATTGAATACATATTTAGTAAAATGTGCCCATAAAAGCGTTTTAACCAAACGGCTAGATTACGAGTTTTGCGTTATGAGCAATGCGGTGCTAACAAGCAGTTTTTACTCACCGCTCACTTACATGCAGCGCAGGTATTATGGGTTTTTACAAACCCGGCGTTAAAAGGCAAGAAGTGAGTGTAGAGTAAAATTTTGCTCATTACCGCACTCCAATACCAGCGCTGCTTAAGTCAGCGGTGAGCTGGTCGTACGTGCTCGTGCACGATTTCCCCATATGAATCAACGTCGAGAGCCGGATGAGAAAAAGTCTAACACCTGCATAAATCTCAGTAACGCAGCCCCATTGATTCCTATGGGGAAATTAAATTTATGTCTACACCTAACACCCTAACATGAATCCCGAGTCTAAACACCCCTAATCTTACACTTATTAACCCCTAATCTGCCGCCCCCGACATTGCCAACACCTACATTATATTTATTAACCCCTAATCTGCCGCCCCCAATGTCGCCGCCACCTACCTACACTTATTAACCAACCCCCCCAAATAAAATACTAACTAAAAAAACCTAAGCTCCCCATTGCCCTGGAAAGGGCATTTGGATGGGCATTGCCCTTAAAAGGGCAGTTAGCTCTTTTGCAGCCCAAAGTCCCTAACCTAAAAATAAAACCCACCCAATACACCCTTAAAAAATCTAACACTAACCCCCTGAAGATCAACTTACTGTTCTGAAGATCCGACATCCATCCTCAAGGAAGTGGCAGAAGTCTTCATCCAACCGGGCCGAAGTCCTCAATGAAGCTGGGAGAAGTCTTCATCCAATCCGGGCGAAGTGGTCCTCCAGACGGGAAGAAGTCTTCATCCAGACGGCATCTTCTATCTTCATCCATCAGACGCGGAGCGGCTCCATCTTCAAGACATCCGACGCGGAGCATCCTCTTCATCCGAAGACTAAAGACGAATGAAGGTACCTTTAAGTGATGTCATCCAAGATGGCGTCCCTTAGATTCCGATTGGCTGATAGAATTCTATCAGCCAATCAGAATTAAGGTAGAAAAAAATCCTATTGGCTGATGCAATCAGCCAATAGGATTGAAGTTCAATCCTATTGGCTGATCCAATCAGCCAATAGGATTGAGCTCACATTATATTGGCTGATTGGAACAGCCAATAGAATGCAAGCTCAATCCTATTAGCTGATTGGATCAGCATCAGCCATTAGGATTTTTTCTACCTTAATTCCGATTGGCTGATAGAATTCTATCAGCCAATCAGAATCTAAGGGACGCCATCTTGGATGACGTCACTTAACCCCTTAATGACAAGTGACGTACCAGGTACGTCCTGCAAAAACTTGCAGTTAGTGACAATGGACGTACCTGGTACGTCACTTGTCTAAGAGAGTGCTGGAAGCGATCGCAATCGCTTCCAGCAGCTCTCAGGGTATTGCAGTGATGCCTCGATATTGAGGCATCCTGCAATACCCTTTAGAAACATCCGATGCAGAGAGAGCCACTCTGTGGCCCTCTCTGCACCGGTAGCGATGCGGCCGGTTCGTTGGTGGGTGGGAGCGCAACAGGGAGGCGGGTGGGCGGCCCATCGCTACCCGGCATCCGGCTCCTGTTAGTGCAATGTGCACGCCGGGTGCCGGGAGCGTGCGGGGGCGCGCATGCGCGTGCGCGGGTGCGCGCGCATGCGCGCGATTACCTACCCACACTGACACCAATGAGTGGGAAGAGGGGGGGGGAAAGTAATAATAAATATATGAGGATCTGGGAGGGGGAGGGGGTTGGGGTATTGTGGGGGGCTGCTACACTACAGAAAAAATTAAAATGGAAATAAAAAATAATAAAAAAACCACTTTTTTGGGGGGCAAATTGGGTACTGGCAGACAGCTGCCAGTACCCAAGATGGCGGCAATTAGGTAGGGGAGAGGGTTAGAGAGCTGGGGGGGGGATCATGGAGGTTGGGGCTAAGGCAGGAGTCCATCACAGCTAAAACATTTTATTTTTTTTTATTAAAAAAAAGAAAAACTCCTTTTATTTAGTACTGGCAGACTTTCTGCCAGTACTTAAGATGGCGGGGACAATTGTGGGGTGGGGGAGGGAAGAGAACTGTTTGGGAGGGATCAGGGGGTGGGATGTGTCAGGTGGGAGGCTGATCTCTACCCTAAAGCTAAAATTAACCCTGCAAGCTCCCTACAAGCTACCTAATTTAACCCCTTAACTGCTGGGCATAATTTACGTGTGGTGCGCAGCAGCATTTAGCGGCCTTCTACTTACCAAAAAGCAACCCCAAAGCCATATAAGTCTGCTATTTCTGAACAAAGGGGATCCCAAAGAAGCATTTACAACCATTTGTGCCTTAATTGCAGAAGCTGTTTGTAAATAATTTCAGTGGGAAACCTAAAGTTTGTGACAAAATTTGTGAAAAAGTGAACTTTTTTTTTTATTTGATGACATTTGGCGGTGAAATGGTGGCATGAAATATACCAAAATGGGCCTAGATCAATACTTTGGGTTGTCTTCTAAAAAAAAATATATACATGTCAAGGGATATTCAGGTATTCCTGACAGATATCAGGGTTCCAATGTAACTAGCGCTAATTTTGAAAAAAAGTTGTTTGGAAATAGCAAAGTGCTACTTGTATTTATGGCCCTATAACTTGCAAAAAAAGTAAAGAACATGTAAACATTGGGTATTTCTAAACTCAGGACAAAATTTAGAAACTATTTAGCATAGGTGTTTTTTGGTGATTGTAGATGTGTAACAGATTTTGGGGGTCAAAGTTAGAAAAAGTGTGTTTTTTTCAATTTTTTCCTCATATTTTATATTTTTTTTTATAGGAAATTATAAGATATGATGAAAATAATGGTATCCTTAGAAAGTCCATTTAATGGCGAGAAAAACGGTATATAATATGTGTGGGTACAGTAAATGAGTAAGAGGGAAATTACAGCTAAACACAAACACTGCAGAAATGTAAAAATAGCCATTGTCATTAAGGGTAAGAAAATTGAAAAATGGTCCGGTCATTAAGGGGTTAAAGGATTACTTTCTGTTATAATTTTTAAGCTAAACAACTAACATATTAAAGTTAATAAACATTAATTAAAACCTACTGACCTATATTTTCTCCAAAACAAAGTTTCATAACGTTCTAAAAGTTATATCTTTTATTCGCCGATGATGTCACGTTATCCTGCCCACTATTTTCAGCACTGAGTGTTCAAAATACTTAAACCAATAACTTTGTGTTTAAAGCGCCATTTTGAAACCTAGGTATTGTAAACGGATTGGTACAGAGCAAAGGATACCCACGGAGTGGGTTTGCAAAACAATTAAATTTGCAGACAAGATTTCTGATATACTGTAGAGATATGTTAATGAAATGCTATTGATAAAAAGCGTATTTGGGGTAGTTAGTTAGTAACAGGCATAGAAAATATTTACTTACAATGGCCCTTTAAAGGTACCTTCATTCATCTTTAGTCGTCGGATGAGGAGGATGCTCCGCATTGGATGTCTTGAAGATGGACCCGCTCCACGTCGGATGGATGAAGATAGAAGATGCCGTCTGGATGAAGATTTCTGCCCGTCTGGAGGACCACTTCGCCCGGCTTGCTTGGATGAAGACTTCACCCAGCTTCGTTGAGGACTTCGGCCCGGTTGGATGAAGACTTCTGCCGCTTCCTTGAGGATGGATGTCAGATCTTCAAAACAGTAAGTCGATCTTCAGGGGGTTAGTGTTAGGTTTTAAGAGTGTATTGGGTGGGTTTTATTTTTAGGCTAGGGACTTTGGGCCGCAAAAGAGCTAACTGTCCTTTCAAGGGCAAAGCCCATCCAAATGCCTTTTTCAGGGCAATGGGGAGCTAAGTTTTTTTTGATAGTATTTTATTTGGGGGGTTGGTTGTGTGGATGGTGTGTTTAACTGTTGGGGGGTTGTTTGTATTTTTTTTTACAGGTAAAAGAGCTGATTACTTTGGGGCAATACCCCGCAAAAGGCCCTTTTAAGGGCTATTGGTAGTTTAGTTTAGGCTAGGGATTTTTTATTTTGGGGGGGGGGGCTTTTTTTTATTTTGTTAGGGCTATTAGATTAGGTGTAATTAGTTTAAACATCTATAATTTGTTTATTATTTTCTGTAATTTAGTGTTTTTTTTGTACTTTAGCTCATTTAATTTAATTTAGGTAATTGTATTTAATGTAGTTTATTTATTTCATTATAGTGTAGTGTTAGGTGTTATTGTAACTTAGGTTAGGTTTTATTTTACAGGTACTTTTGTATTTATTTTAGCTAGGTAGTTATTAAATAGTTAATAACTATTTAATAACTATTCTAACTAGTTAAAATAAATACAAACTTGCCTGTAAAATAAAAATAAACCCTAAGCTAGATACAATGTGACTATTAGTTATATTGTAGCTAGCTTAGGGTTTATTTTTATTTTACAGGCAAGTTTGTATTTATTTTAACTAGGTAGAATAGTTATTAAATAGTTATTAACTATTTAATAACTACCTAGCTAAAATAAATACAAAAGTACCTGTAAAATAAAACCTAACCTAAGTTACAATAACACCTAACACTACACTATAATGAAATAAATAAACTACATTAAATACAATTACCTAAATTAAATTAAATGAGCTAAAGTACAAAAAAACACTAAATACAGAAAATAATAAACAAATTATAGATGTTTAAACTAATTACACCTAATCTAATAGCCCTAACAAAATAAAAAAAAGCCCCCCCCCCAAAATAAAAAATCCCTAGCCTAAACTAAACTACCAATAGCCCTTAAAAGGGCCTTTTGCGGGGTATTGCCCCAAAGTAATCAGCTCTTTTACCTGTAAAAAAAATACAAACAACCCCCCAACAGTTAAACACACCACCACACAACCAACCCCCCAAATAAAATACTATCAAAAAAAACTTAGCTCCCCATTGCCCTGAAAAAGGCATTTGGATGGGCTTTGCCCTTGAAAGGACAGTTAGCTCTTTTGCGGCCCAAAGTCCCTAGCCTAAAAATAAAACCCACCCAATACACTCTTAAAACCTAACACTAACCCCCTGAAGATCGACTTACTGTTTTGAAGATCTGACATCCATCCTCAAGGAAGCGGCAGAAGTCTTCATCCAACCGGGCCGAAGTCCTCAACGAAGCTGGGTGAAGTCTTCATCCAAGCAAGCCGGGCGAAGTGGTCCTCCAACGGGCAGAAATCTTCATCCAGACGGCATCTTCTATCTTCATCCATCCGACGTGGAGCGGGTCCATCTTCAAGACATCCAATGCGGAGCATCCTCCTCATCCGACGACTAAAGATGAATGAAGGTACCTTTAAAGGGCCATTGTAAGTAAATATATTTTCTATGCCTGTTACTAACTAACTACCCCAAATACGCTTTTTATCAATAGCATTTCATTAACATATCTCTACAGTATATCAGAAATCTTGTCTGCAAATTTAATTGTTTTGCAAACCCACTCCGTGGGTATCCTTTGCTCTGTACCAATCCGTTTACAATACCTAGGTTTCAAAATGGCGCTTTAAACACAAAGTTATTGGTTTAAGTATTTTGAACACTCAGTGCTGAAAAAGTGGGCAGGATAACGTGACATCATCGGCGAATAAAAGATATAACTTTTAGAACGTTATGAAACTTTGTTTTGGAGAAAATATAGGTCAGTAGGTTTTAATTAATGTTTATTAACTTTAATATGTTAGTTGTTTAGCTTAAAAATTATAACAGAAAGTAATCCTTTAACCCCTTAATGACCGGACCATTTTTCAATTTTCTTACCCTTATGACAATGGCTATTTTTACATTTCTGCAGTGTTTGTGTTTAGCTGTAATTTCCCTCTTACTCATTTACTGTACCCACACATATTATATACCGTTTTTCTCGCCATTAAATGGACTTTCTAAGGATACCATTATTTTCATCATATCTTATAATTTCCTATAAAAAAAAAATATAAAATATGAGGAAAAAATTGAAAAAAAACACACTTTTTCTAACTTTGACCCCCAAAATCTGTTACACATCTACAATCACCAAAAAACACCTATGCTAAATAGTTTCTAAATTTTGTCCTGAGTTTAGAAATACCCATGTTTACATGTTCTTTACTTTTTTTGCAAGTTATAGGCCATAAATACAAGTAGCACTTTGCTATTTCCAAACAACTTTTTTTCAAAATTAGCGCTAGTTACATTGGAACCCTGATATCTGTCAGGAATACCTGAATATCCTTGACATGTATATATTTTTTTTTAGAAGACAACCCAAAGTATTGATCTAGGCCCATTTTGGTATATTTCATGCCACCATTTCACCGCCAAATGTCATCAAATAAAAAAAAAAGTTCACTTTTTCACAAATTTTGTCACAAACTTTAGGTTTCCCACTGAAATTATTTACAAACAGCTTCTGCAATTAAGGCACAAATGGTTGTAAATGCTTCTTTGGGATCCCCTTTGTTCAGAAATAGCAGACTTATATGGCTTTGGGGTTGCTTTTTGGTAAGTAGAAGGCCTTAAATGCTGCTGCGCACCACACGTAAATTATGCCCAGCAGTTAAGGGTTAAATTAGGTAGCTTGTAGGGAGCTTGCAGGTTAATTTTAGCTTTAGGGTAGAGATCAGCCTCCCCTGACACTCCCACGACCTGACACCCCACCCCTGATCCCTCCCAAACAGTTCTCTTCCCTCCCCCACCCCACAATTGTCCCCGCCATCTTAAGTACTGGCAGAAAGTCTGCCAGTACTAAATAAAAGGAGTTTTTCTTTTTTTTAATAAAAAAAAATAAAATGTTTTAGCTGTGATGGACTCCTGCCTTAGCCCCAACCTCCATGATCCCCCCCCCAGCTCTCTAACCCTCTCCCCTACCTAATTGCCGCCATCTTGGGTACTGGCAGCTGTCTGCCAGTACCCAATTTGCCCCCCAAAAAAGTGGTTTTTTTATTATTTTTTATTTCCATTTTAATTTTTTCTGTAGTGTAGCAGCCCCCCACAATACCCCAACCCCCTCCCCCTCCCAGATCCTCATATATTTATTATTACTTTCCCCCCCCCTCTTCCCACTCATTGGTGTCAGTGTGGGTAGGTAATCGCGCGCATGCGCGCGCACACCGCGCACGCGCATGCGCGCCCCCCACGCTCCCGGCACCCGGCGTGCACATTGCACTAACAGGAGCCGGATGCCGGGTAGCGATGGGCCGCCCACCCGCCTCCCTGTTGCGCTCCCACCCCCAACGAACCGGCCGCATCGCTACCGGTGCAGAGAGGGCCACAGAGTGGCTCTCTCTGCATCGGATGTTTCTAAAGGGTATTGCAGGATGCCTCAATATCGAGGCATCACTGCAATACCCTGAGAGCTGCTGGAAGCGATTGCGATCGCTTCCAGCACTCTCTTAGACAAGTGACGTACCAGGTACGTCCATTGTCACTAACTGCAAGTTTTTGCAGGACGTACCTGGTACGTCACTTGTCATTAAGGGGTTAAGTGACGTCATCCAAGATGGCGTCCCTTAGATTCTGATTGGCTGATAGAATTCTATCAGCCAATCGGAATTAAGGTAGAAAAAATCCTAATGGCTGATGCTGATCCAATCAGCTAATAGGATTGAGCTTGCATTCTATTGGCTGTTCCAATCAGCCAATATAATGTGAGCTCAATCCTATTGGCTGATTGGATCAGCCAATAGGATTGAACTTCAATCCTATTGGCTGATTGCATCAGCCAATAGGATTTTTTTCTACCTTAATTCTGATTGGCTGATAGAATTCTATCAGCCAATCGGAATCTAAGGGACGCCATCTTGGATGACATCACTTAAAGGTACCTTCATTCGTCTTTAGTCTTCGGATGAAGAGGATGCTCCGCGTCGGATGTCTTGAAGATGGAGCCGCTCCGCGTCTGATGGATGAAGATAGAAGATGCCGTCTGGATGAAGACTTCTTCCCGTCTGGAGGACCACTTCGCCCGGATTGGATGAAGACTTCTCCCAGCTTCATTGAGGACTTCGGCCCGGTTGGATGAAGACTTCTGCCACTTCCTTGAGGATGGATGTCGGATCTTCAGAACAGTAAGTTGATCTTCAGGGGGTTAGTGTTAGATTTTTTAAGGGTGTATTGGGTGGGTTTTATTTTTAGGTTAGGGACTTTGGGCTGCAAAAGAGCTAACTGCCCTTTTAAGGGCAATGCCCATCCAAATGCCCTTTCCAGGGCAATGGGGAGCTTAGGTTTTTTTAGTTAGTATTTTATTTGGGGGGTTGGTTAATAAGTGTAGGTAGGTGGCGGCGACATTGGGGGCGGCAGATTAGGGGTTAATAAATATAATGTAGGTGTTGGCAATGTCGGGGGCGGCAGATTAGGGGTTAATAAGTGTAAGATTAGGGGTGTTTAGACTCGGGATTCATGTTAGGGTGTTAGGTGTAGACATAAATTTAATTTCCCCATAGGAATCAATGGGGCTGCGTTACTGAGATTTATGCAGGTGTTAGACTTTTTCTCATCCGGCTCTCGACGTTGATTCATATGGGGAAATCGTGCACGAGCACGTACGACCAGCTCACCGCTGACTTAAGCAGCGCTGGTATTGGAGTGCGGTAATGAGCAAAATTTTACTCTACACTCACTTCTTGCCTTTTAACGCCGGGTTTGTAAAAACCCATAATACCTGCGCTGCATGTAAGTGAGCGGTGAGTAAAAACTGCTTGTTAGCACCGCATTGCTCATAACGCAAAACTCGTAATCTAGCCGTTTGGTTAAAACGCTTTTATGGGCACATTTTACTAAATATGTATTCAATTAATCACTAGTTTTTGTTGATTCTAATTGAATTTGGTCAGATTTTGGGTCTTTTGTGTAAAGTTTCCAAACATGAAAGTTTAGATGTGAGGGAAACATTATATTCCTTCCTTTGTTTGCGAAGACGCAATGATGTTTGTATTAGCTCTCCTCTTATGAAACATTTATATGCCTCCCAATGGTTCACAGCAGAAGTGTAGCTGGGCTTATTGATATCAAAAAAACATATCTGTTTTTTCAGTTATACATTGGACCACTAGGGGGTCTGTAAACAAGGTGTCATTCAGTCTCCAATTGGTACCTCCTGTGAGTTTTGTAGGCCATGTAAAAGAACTGAGGACCATAGCATGGTCAGACCAAACTGTTTGAGAAATTCTAGAATCAACTAAAAATCAGCTAGATTACGAGTTTTGAGTGCTATAGGGAAATTAACGAATGCAACAAAAGTTGAGTTATTTAATCCCCTATAGCGCTACCATTACAAGTTTTTCAAAACCCGTCTTGTGTAGGTTATATGGTGCTTTTAAGCTCCATGCCGCACCAAAAACAAGCGCTGCTTTGACATGCTCATGTACGCTTCCCCATAGACATCAATGGGGAGAGCGGGTCAGAAAAAAGTCTAACACCTGTGACTGCGGAAAGAAAAGCTCCGTAACGCAGCCCCATTGATGTCTATGGGAAAAAGAAAATAATGTTTAAACCTAACACCCTAACATAAACCCCACGTCTAAACACCCCTAATCTGCTGCCCCCATCGGCGACGCCTACAGTTATTAACCCCTAATCTGCCGCTCCCGATATTGCCGCCACCTAAATAAAGATATTAACCCCTAATCTGCCGCTCCCGATATTTCCGCCACCTACATAAAGGTATTAACCCCTAATCTGCCGCACCCGATATCGCCGCCACTATACTAAAGTTATTAACCCCTATTCCGCAGCAGCCCAACATCACCACCACTATATTAAAGTTATTAACCCCTATTCCGCCGCTTCCAGACATCGCCGCAACTAAATAAAGTTATTAAACCCTAAACCGCCAGCCCCCCACATTGCAACAACCAAATTAACTAACTAAATAAGTCATCTATTGGATGATGAATCAGCCAATAGAATGAGAGCTGCTTAACTCCTATTGGCTGATTTGAACAGCCAATAGGATTTTAGCAGCACTAATTTCTATTGGCTGATTCAAATCTTTCAGCCAATAGGAATGCAAGGGATGCCATCTTGAATCGCGTACCTTGCATTGAAGATTCAGTGTACGGCAGCAACCGTATGAAGAGGATGCTCTGCGTCGGATGTCTTCAGGATGAACCCGCTCCGCGCCGCTGGGATCAAGATAGAAGATGCCGCCTGGATGAAGATTGAAGAGGCCGCCTGGATGAAGACTTCTCGCCGCTTGAATGAGGACTTTGCCGCCTTGATGAAGTTGGAAGAGGCCGCCTGGATGAAGACTTCTCGCTGCCTGGATGAGGACTTCTCCGCCAGGATGAAGATCGTTCAGGTGGGACTTCAAAAACTGCAAGTGGATCGTCGAGGGTTAGCGTTAGGGTTTTCTAAGTGTTTTTGGGTGGGCTTTTTTTTTAGATTAGGGTTAGGGCAGCAAAAGAGCTAAATGCCCATTTAAGGGCAATGCCCATACAAATGCCCTTTTCATGGCAATGGGTAGCTTAGGTTTTTTTAGATTTAGGTTTTTTATTTGGGGGATGATTGGGTAGTGGGTTTTACTGTTGGGGGGTTTTTGTATTTTTTTTTTTTACAGGTAAAAGAGCTGTTTAACTTAGGGCAATGCTCTACAAAAGGCCCTTTTAAGGGCAATTGGTAGTTTATTGTAGGCTATTTTTTTTTATTTTAGGTGAACTTTTTTATTTTAATATGGCTATTAGATTAGGTGTAATTCTTTTTTATTTTTGATCATTTCGTTTGTTTTTTTCAGTAATTTAGTGTTTGTTATTTTTTGTAATTTTGTCTTTTTTTTGTATTGAGATACTTTGTAGTTTTTAGAGTAGTGTTAGGATTTTTTTTAATGTGTAGTTTAGTTTACGTAATTGGTAGTTAGTTTAATTTTAGTTTAATATTTATTAGTTTAATTGTTATTTTAAATTTACGGCCAGATTACGAGTTTTGCGTTAGAGGCTATGCAATGCTAACGAGCAGTTTTCCCTCACCGCTCACTTACCTGCAGCGCTGGTATTACGAATTTTCAGAAACCCATCGTTAAAAGACAAGAAGTGAGCGTTGACACCGTTGAGCAAAATTTTGCTCATTACCGCACTCCAATACCAGCGCTGCTTAGGTCAGCGGGGAGCTGGTGTAACGTGCTTGTGCACGATTTCTCCATAGGAATCAACGGGGAGAGCCGGCTGAAAAAAAGTCTAACACCTGCCAAAAAGCAGCGTAAAACTCCTTAACGCAGCCCCATTGATTCCTATGGGGAAACAAAATTTATGTCTACACCTAACACCCTAACACCCTAACATGAAACCCGAGTCTAAACACCCCTAATCTTACACTTATTAACCCTAATCTGCCACCCCCGACATCGCCGACCCCTACATTATAGTATTAACCCCTAATCTTCTGCTCTGGACACCACCGCAACCTACTTATGAACCCCTAATCTGCTGCCCCCAACATCGCCGACACCTACATTATATTTATTAACCCCTAATCTGCCGCCCCCAATGTTGCCGCCACCTACCTACACTTATTAACCCCTAATCTGCCGCCCCCAATGTCGCCGCCACTATATTAAAGTTATTAACCCCTAAACCTAAGTCTAACCCTATCATCCCCTAACTTAAATATAATTTAAATAAATCTAAATAAATATTCCTATCATTAACTAAATTATTCCTATTTAAAACTAAATACTTACATGTAAAATAAACCCTAAGATAGCTACAATATAACTAATAGTTATATTGTAGCTAGCTTAGGTTTTATTTTTATTTTACAGGCAAGTTTGTATTTATTTTAACTAGGTAGAATAGTTACTAAATAGTTATTAACTATTTACTAACTACTTAGCTAAAATAAATACAATTTGCCTGTAAAATAAACCTAACCTAAGTTACACTAACACCTAACACTACACTATAATTAAATAAATTAACTAAATTAAGTACAATTACCTAAATTAAATTAGCTAAAGTACAAAACAACCACTAAATTACAAAAAAAATAAACAAATTACAGAAATTTAAACTAATTACACCTAATCTAATAGCCCTATTAAAATAAAAAAGCCCCCAAAATAAAAAAAAAACCCTAGCCTAAACTAAACTACCAGTAGCCCTTAAAAGGGCCTTTTGCGGGGCATTGCCCCAAAGTAATCAGCTCTTTTACATGTAAAAAAAATACAAACAACCCCCCCACACAGTAAAACCCACCACCCTCACAACCAACCCCCAAATAAAATACTAGCTAAAAAAAACTAAGCTCCCCATTGCCCTGAAAAGGGCATTTGGATGGGCATTGCCCTTAAAACGGCAGTTAGCTCTTTTGCCGCCCAAACCCTAATCTAAAAAATAAAACCCACCCAATACACCCTTAAAAAAAACTAACACTAACCCCCTGAAGATCGGGAGACGTCTTCATCCAAGCCTGGCTAAGTGGTCCTCCAGGCGGGCAGAAGTCTTGATCCAAGCCGGGCACAAGTGGTCCTCCAGACAGGCAGAAGTCTTCATCCAGACGGCATCTTCTATCTTCATCCTTCCGGCGCAGAGTGGGTCCATCTTCAAGACATCCGACGCGGAGTATCCTCTTCATCCGACGATTAAAACAGAATGAAGGTACCTTTAAGTGACATCATCCAAGATGGCGTCCCTTAGATTCCCTTAGATTCTGATTGGCTGATAGAATTCTATCTGCCAATCGGAATTAAGGTAGAAAAAATCCTATTGGCTGATGCAATCAGCCAATAGGATTGAGCTCGCATTCTTTTGGCTGATTGGAATGTGTAGATCCTCTTAATAGGGTGTTTTATTCTCCATGTATCAAAGGTAGGAAAAGGTTGCAATGCAGACCAGTTGACTTTGATTTATCTCATGGAAATATAGGATACTCCTGTAGAAGTATCCTTATTGGCAATCAGAGGGAAATGAAAGTCACCTTCTATGAGAGCAGGGCTCTTGGCGATGTTTAGTAGTTGGTTTATAGCATGTTTAAAAAAGTAGGGGTCAGACATTTAAGGGCATAAATATTCATTACTGTAAGGGGTCTATCAAAAACAAACCCACCAGTATCAAGAACCTGCTTTTTCCATCCCATCCACTTCGAGGTTCTTTTCTAAAAGATATACACACCACATTTCTTTTAATTGGGCTCAGATTTAAAAAATGTTGGTCATAATTTAATTTTGTCAAGGTATAAGTAAAGATATATATCTATATCTATATCTATATCTATATCTATATATATATATATATATATATATATATATATATATATATATATATTAATCATATATTTGTCTAGTCAGTAGCAAATGATTCATTCATTCAGAAAAATTGACTTCACTCATTTTCAGCTCTCCCCCCCCCACTTAGTATGCAAAGTTATTCTAAACACACAAGTAAGGAAAATAAACATTTGCGCCTAGATTTAGAGTTCTGCGTTAGGGTTAAAAAGCAGCGTTAAGGGGTCCTAACGCTGCTTTTTAACACCCTGGTATTTAGAGTCAGACAGGAAAGGGTCTACCGCTCACTTTCTTTCTGTGACTCGAGGCTACCGCAGATCCCATTACGTCAATTGCGTATCCTATCTTTTCTATGGAATTTGCCTAACGCCGGTATTATGAGTCTTGGAAGAAGTGAGCAGTACAGCCAATCGGATTGACCTTGCATTCTATTGGCTGATTCAATCAGCCAATAGAATGCAAGGTCAATCCGATTGGCTGATTGAATCAGCCAATCGGATTGAACTTCAATCTGATTGGCTGATTGAATTAGCCAATCAGATTTTTCCTACCTTAATTCCGATTGGCTGATAGAATCCTATCAGCCAATCAGAATTCGAGGGACGCCATCTTGGATGACATCATTTAAAGGAACCGTCATTCGTCGGGAAGTCGTCGACCAGGATAGATGTTCCGCGTCGGAGGTCTTCAGTATGCTGCCGCTCCACTACGGATGGATGAAGATAGAAGATTCCGCTTGGATGAAGACTTCAATCGGATGGAAGACCTCTTCTGCCCCGCTTGGATGAAGACTTCAACCAGATGGAGGACCTCTTCTGCCCCGCTTGGATGAAGAATTCGGCTCGGCTGGGTGAAGACGACTCAAGGTAGGGAGATCTTCAGGGGGTTAGTGTTAGGTTTTTTTAAGGGGGGTTTGGGTGTGTTTTAGAGTAGGGGTATGTGGGTGGTGGGTTGTAATGTTGGGGGGGTATTGTATTTTTATTTACAGGTAAAAGAGCTGATTACTTTGGGCAATGCCCCGCAAAAAACCCTTTTAAGGGCTGGTAAAAGAGCTGATTACTTTGTAATTTAGGATAGGGTAGGGCATTTTATTATTTTGGGGGGCTTTTTTATTTTATTAGGGGGCTTAGATTAGGTGTAATTAGTTTAAACTTCTTGTAATTTTTTTTATTTTCTGTAATTTAGTGGGTTTTTTTGTACTGTAGTTTAGTTTATTTAATTGTATTTAATTTTAGCTAATTGTAGGTAATTTATTTAATTAATGTATTGATAGTGTAGTGTTAGGTGTATTTGTAACTTAGGTTAGGATTTATTTTACAGGTAATTTTGTAATTATTTTAACTAGGTAGCTATTAAATAGTTATTAACTATTTAATAGCTATTGTACCTAGTTAGAAATAAATACAAAGTTGCCTGTAAAATAAATATAAATCCTAAAATAGCTACAATGTAACTATTAGTTATATTGTAGCTATATTAGGGTTTATTTTATAGGTAAATATTTAGTTTTAAATAGGAATAATTTATTTAATGATAGTAAATTTATTTTGTTAAATATAAATTATATTTAAGTTAGGGGGGTGTTAGGGTTAGGGTTAGACTTAGGTTTAGGGGTTAATAACTTTATTATAGTAGCGGTGACGTTGGGGCCGGCAGATTAGGGGTTAATAATTGTAGGTAGGTGGCGGCGATATTAGGGAGGGCAGATTAGGGGTTAATAAAATTTATTATAGTGTTTGCGAGGCGGGAGTTTTGCGGTTTAGGGGTTAATACATTTATTATAGTGGCGGCGATGTACGGTCGGCAGATTAGGGGTTAATAAGTGTAGGTAGGTGACAGTGACGTTGGGGGGGCAGATTAGGGGTTAATAAATATAATATAGGTGTCGGCGATGTTAGGGGCAGCAGATTAGGGGTTCATAGCTATATTGTAGGTTGCGGCGGTGTCCAGAGCGGCAGATTAGGGGTTAAATAACATAATTTAGGTGTCAGCGATAGCGGGGGCGGCAGATTAGGGGTTTATAAGTGTAAGATTGGGGGTGTTTAGACTTGGGGTTCATGTTAGGGTGTTAGGTGTAGATTTAGATAGTGTTTCCCCATAGGAAACAATGGGGCTGCGTTAAGAGCTGAACGCTGCTTTTTTGCAGTTGTTAGTTTTTTTTTTCAGCCAGCTCAGCCCCATTGTTTCCTATGGGGATATCGTGCACGAGCACATTTTTCCAGCTTACTGCTACCGTAAGCAACACTGGATTGAGGGTAGAAGTGGAGCTAAATTATGCTCAACCCTCACTTTTCTGAGGCTAACGCAGCCATTCAGACAACTCATAATACCAGTGTTGTCTTAAGGGTGCGCTGGAAAAAAAAGGCTCGTTAGCACCGCATGTCTTTAACGACAAAACTCTTAATCTAGCCGTTGGTTTCTTTAACTTTAACAGCCTTTCCAAGAGACCATATGTGGCCACTACCTGGAAATATGTGATAAAATCACAACGTAGCCTGGTAGTCTGATCTAGGTGAGATATTTGTGAGAAAGTAACCATTTCCATTTCACATGAAAATTGACCCCATGCTATGTAAGTGGGGCAATGAAAACTTGTCCAGCAAAGACAGATGTTATAGTGTAACTTTGGAATTTACTAAAAATACAGCAAATAAACATATTTGAATGTATGCCTCAGAATGTATTGAATATAGAAATTTGGGAGATTGTCTAATTTTCTAATATTACATGAGTAGTTGCTAAGCTTGATAGGTGACTATTTTAGTCGATCTAAAATGTTTAACTGTGCCAGAATAATAACCTCTGTATTTATTTATTTTTATTTTTCAAAAATGATAAATACAAGATACTGCATAGAAATGAATGTATATATATATATATATATATATATATATATATATATATATATATATATATATATATATATATAGGCAAAGATTGGTGTCTGTGCACTCTCACCAAGATCCAACGACTACCAGGGTGCTGTGCGGTGAATGATAAAGAAGCAAAAAGAAGCACTCACTGGATTTTCATCAAAAAGTGATCAAAACTTTAATGTAGATTGTGACGTTTCGGGACAGCAACAGTCCCTTCCTCTGACAAACAAACACTGAACAAAAGCAGCCTTAAATAGGCTCCCAGATTATAATAAATGATTTTTACGATTTATTTTACCTATTTTTTGATTGACAATCATATAGGATGTGTATTTCAGTTAGGGGCATGACCACCAGCATTAGGGGCCCAAGGGGGATTTGTTTTTAAAGCATTTTTGTTGTTTATGTTTTATTAGTCACATACACGATTTTGTATCATGTTTCTTTATGGTCACTTCAAGGTGTGTTCAATTATTCAGTCTGGATTGGCTGATCCTGAGGGGAGTGTGTTTGGGAGCCTATTTAAGGCTGCTTTTGTTCAGTGTTTGTTTGTCAGAGGAAGGGACTGTTGCTGTCCCGAAACGTCACAATCTACATTAAAGTTTTGATCACTTTTTGATGAAAATCCAGTGAGTGCTTCTTTTTGCTTCTTTATATATATATATATATATATATAATAGATATATATATATATATATATATATATATATATATATATTTTGAAAGTATAAAATGTCTTAGCATCTGTATTTTAAAAAAAATATTTGTGAACCTAAAAAGAAATGATCAATAACACTTATTTTTAATTCAGATGGACCATAGACAAAATTCATGCACGCAGAATTTGTTGGAGATGTAGAACATGCTGTATTTGTGTGAATACATATATAACAGATGTATAAATGCCATTAATTTCAGAATTATTAGCAGTATTAATTTGCTTTAATATAGTATAATGCT